>NC_081227.1:7662028-7734528 GCF_902713425.1 Acipenser ruthenus | reverse complement strand
GAAGCCGGCGAGTTGTTAGAGCTTCCGCCCAGAGGCGAAAGGTACCTGCACCGGGGTTTCGAGGGGACAGTGACCGAGCCCAAACCGCCGGACCGCCACGGGAGGAGGGATCGGGAGGCCGCCGTGCCTGCAGGCGGCGGCTGTCTCGACTCCCGCGGGAGGCACCGAGCAGTTTGGGACTGCGTCGAGCTGCCGCAATTCCAAGACCACTGGCAAACCCGCCGCCCTCCACCCGCCGCGCACGTCCCCTCGAAAGGAACGTGACGGGTCGAAGGGCACTGCTGCGAGATGGTTGGCGTGTGAGAGCGACGAGAGAGGGGCCCATCTCGCCGTTTCACGGCCGGGTCAAGGTAAGGGGCGATGGAGAGACGCCCTCCCCCACCACCCCATGCCGCTGTGCCGGAGCGCAGGGCAAAGGGCGACCCGGGACGAGGGGCCGCGAGCTGGGCACGGAAGGCTCCGAAGACCCCCGTTCTCCTGCTCGCGCCCCGCCCGCACACGGGCCGATGGCGCAGGGTGAAAGACCTGCACGGGTGCAGCACGTGTGCGCGCGCCCTGGGTGGGGCCGACCATTAATGATCCTTCTGCAGGTTCACCTACGGAAACCTTGTTACGACTTTTACTTCCTCTAGATAGTCAAGTTTGATCGTCTTCTCAGCAATCTGCCAGGGACGCACGAGAGACCCTGGCGGGGCCGATCCGAGGACCTCACTAAACCATCCAATCGGTAGTAGCGACGGGCGGTGTGTACAAAGGGCAGGGACTTAATCAACGTGAGCTGATGACCCGCACTTACTGGGAATTCCTCGTTCATGGGAAAGAATTTCAATCCCCGATCCCTAGCACGCATGGGGTTCAACGGGTTACCCGCGCCTGTCGGCGAAGGGTAGGCACACGCTGAGCCATGCAGTGTAGCGCGCGTGCAGCCCCGGACATCTAAGGGCATCACTGACCTGTTATTGCTCCATCTCGTGTGGCTGAGAGCCACCAGTCCCTCTAAGAAGTTGGCACCGACCGCACGGGGCCGCATAACTAGTTAGCATGCCGGAGTCTCGTTCGTTATCCGAATTAACCAGACAAATCGCTCCACCAACTAAGAACGGCCATGCACCACCACCCACAGAATAGAGAAAGAGCTATTGATCTGTCAATCCTTCCCATGTCCAGGCCAGGTGAGGTTCCCCGTGTTGAGTCCAATTAAGCCGCAGGCTCCACTCCTGGTGGTGCCCTTCCGTCAATTCCTTTAACCCCTTTGCGGTCCATTGTTGGACCTGGTTTGTGTTCGTGATTTTGTTTTGTTTGACTGTTTTGTTTTGCTCTGTGAGCAAGTGTTTTTGTTTAAATATTTATTTTATTTTTGTATTTAACCCTTTGCGGTCCTATGTCGGACCTGGTCCGACATTGCAATTATTCCTGTCCGGTCCATTGTCGGACTCTGTCCGACATCATCAAAAAAACGCAAAAAACAGGTTTCTAGTTGTTTTTTCGCCGGAAAAAGCCGAGAAAACCATTTAATGGCTGAGTGGGAGCGACAGGAGCCGAGACAAGCCGATCAAAAAAAACAAAAAAAAAGGCGTATCTCATGAATAGTCAAACATGCCCCTGGCATTACATAGGGGCGGTCATAAGGAAACAAGCTGAATGGTACTGTATCAGCGCCCAGAGACTATCACGGACATTTGCAGAGCTTTTTTGAGATATTATAGTAATAAAATAATGACTTGGATTGCATTATTGAGGAGTTTGGTGATAAAACGAGTGATCAGGAGATGAGCGATCGGTATGTACGACTATTATTATTATTATTATTACTATCATCTACTATCATCTCTTGCTGACCTGGGGATCTCTTGCATTGCTCTGGTCTGGTTCTCCTCCTACCTCTCCAACCGCACTTACCAGGTAACCTGGCGTGGAGCAACCTCCACACCTCACCCTCTCTTAACTGGAGTCACCCAAGGGTCAGTCCTGGGTCCTCTCCTGTTCTCTCTCTACACCCACTCCCTGGGCCCCCTCATCGCATCCTATGGTTTCTCATACCATTTCTATGCTGATGATGCTCAGATTTTCCTCTCCTTCCCCACCTCTGACTCCACCATCTCCTCCCGTATCTCTACCTGTCTGTCTGCTATTTCCTCCTGGATGCACTTGCATCACCTCAAACTCAACCTCTCTAAATCTGACCTCCTTTTCTTTCCCTCCTCCTCCCCTCCTCTGATCTCTCTATCTCTGTTCCTCTGGAATCTACCACAGTCTCTCCCTCTTCCTCAGCTAAGAACCTTGGAGTCACCCTGGACCCCTGCCTCTCTTATTCCCAGCACATCTCCACTCTGGCACGCACTTGCCGATTCTTCCTGAGCAACATCCGAAGAATCCGACCCTTCCTCACCAACTATGCTACCCAGCTCCTGGTCCAGGCCCTGGTACTCTCCCGCCTAGACTACTGCAACTCCCTCCTGGCTGGCCTCCCTGCGTCCGCCACCCGTCCGCTCCAGCTCATCCAGAACTCTGCTGCCCGCCTGGTGTTCTCTCTGCCTCGCTTCGCCCACGCTACTCCACTACTCCGCTCGCTCCACTGGCTCCCGATCACCGCTCGCATCCAGTTCAAGACTCTTGTACTAGCCTACAGATGCCTTGACCAGACTGCACCCAGCTACCTCCAGACCCTCATCTCTCCCTACACCCTTGCTCCGCAGTGGTGGAATGACCTTCCTACAGATGTCTGCCCAGTCCCTGACCACATTCCGGCGCCTCCTTAAGACTCACCTCTTCAAACAGCACCTGTAGAACTCCTCTGTTTGTATCCTGGGACACTATCACCCTTCATGTAAATGTGCTTTATTTTGCTCTTATCTGCCCCCTATTTTACTGCATTTAATCCTGTACTTCAGAATACTGTAATCTGCCAAGTGTTTAACCTGTAGTACTTTGTATTTAATCACATCCTGATGTAACTATCACTATTTAATCATATTCTGATGTAACTATCACTATTATCTGCTGTATTATTGAATTGTGGTTTGTCACACTTGTACTTTGCTTGAACAAAAGTTATTGTATTTCTTGCTCTTATTGAAGCAGCAGAGAGGAGCAGCAACTGGCTGTGGTTGAGACGGAAAGATTCTGGCTGGGGACAGGTAAGTAAGCTGGGCTGAGTTGAGTGGGGGACGGAGGGGGGTGATGCTGGGACGCCAGAATCACCGTCGAGCCCTCTTGAGGTGTCGTGGGCTAGTCGACGAAACACTGAGGATGGAAGGTGCCCACTTGAAAACTCCAGAGATGTACCCTACTTAGCTCAATCCAGACGGTTGTCATGCTGATGCGCTGGGGAGGCCGCACTTTGGTTGATCCCCGGAGCCAGCATCGCAGCCGTTGTGTGTGCTGATGCGCCAGGGAGGCAAAATAAGCTGATCCCTGGAGCCAGCATTACACTTCAGCCATTAACACCAGACAGAAGGATATCTACATCATCATATGGAAGGAAACGTAAATGGATGGAGACGCATATGGATCACATTAGTTTACTGTAAAGCTACGTCTTAGTTGGTGCTTATCTTGGCGAGAGCCGAGTTCAAATCAGCATGAAGTTTTAACATCTACTCTCGTGTAATGGAAATCATGAAGATCTGGATACATCCAGTGACTGCTGTGAATAGTGCAGCTGGCAACAAGGGAAAGACCTTGTGACAGCCTGGAGAGACAGCTGACAGGAGGAAAGAGACCCCATTGGGGCTGGTAAGGGTTAGCTACCCTTGTCGGCAGTATCCAGCTCTGTGTTTACAGGATGCTGGAGACACCCGCCCAAGGCTTCTAAGAAATTAAAGAGAAAAATACCCCTAGAGTCTGCGAGAGCGGGGGCGGAAGATGACTCAACGTTGGACAACACGGTTAACGACTTAGGAACGTAAACGGATATGAGTATGGAGAGTACTTCACAAAAGACTAGTTCAAGATCTGCAGTTAACAAAGACATGGAACTCCAGGTTTGTGTCTGCGGCTGGAGCAAGGCGACAACGGTCAGGGGTTTGAAGATTCATCAAGGGAGAATGAAATGCTTGAGGGAGAAGGGACAAGGGCCTCGCATTGATCAGTACTTCTTACGAAGTCAGTCAAGTCAGTCGAATGAAATCCAGCGACAGGAAGCAAACCACAGTTCGCAGGATATCAGCACCCCTGTCATAGATGTGAGGAGGACTTGCATGGACACAGTTAGTGATGAACCTAATGATCCTTGTGAACCCGGTCAGACAAACCAGCATAAGAGAGAAAAGAACCTCAACGGGCACAAGCCTGGAGTTAAATGGCCAAGAGCTTGTGAGAAAACTGCATGGGACACAGTAAACACAGATCTCTGCGTTGCATTGGAAAGATTAAGTGGAACAGTTGAAAAGAAGCTGGATAAATTTGGGGACATCATCTACGCATATGGAAGTGAGAGGTTTGGAGTTGAAAAAAGGAAGGAAAAAGTACAAACTATTCCTGGAAAGTCTAGACGGCAGCAGGAGATTGAACGCTTAGTTAGAGAAAGGAGACAGCTGAGGAACCAATGGAGAAGAGCAGAACAAAGTCAGAAGGAGGGACTCAATCTCTTACAAAGGATCATAAAAGATAAGCTTGCAACATTGCGCAGAGCTGAGCGCATACGGAAACGCTACAAAAAGAAGGAGCGTGCGAGAGCGAACTTTTATAAAGACCCATTCAAATTTGTAAAGAAGTTATTCACCAGTGAGAAGAATGGCACACTAAAAGCATCTAAGGTTGAGCTGGAGAGATATTTGGAGGAAACACATACAGATTCAAAAAGGCAGGAGCCTATGTCAATTCCGTCAGACATCCCACCTATCAATCCACCAGAATACCAAATGGAGGACTGTGCACCTAAGTGGAAAGAAATAGAGCAAGCTGTGAAAAAAGCAAGGGCTTCATCATCTCCAGGGCCTAATGGAGTTCCGTACAGAGTGTACAAGAGTGCTTCAGGAGTTCTACGAATTCTGTGGAAATTGATGAAAGTGGCATGGGAAAAACAGGTTGTACCAAGAGCATGGCGCCGAGCAGGTGGAGTCTTTATACCTAAAGAAAAAGATTCTACAAGCATCAGTCAGTTTCGTCCCATTTCCCTATTAAACGTAGAAGGCAAGATTTTCTTCAGCATTATTGCTCAGAGATTGTCAGCTTACCTATTAAAGAACTGCTTCATTGACACTTCAATACAAAAAGCGGGCATTCCAGGTTTCCCAGGTTGCTTAGAACACATCAATGTGATCTGGCAACAAATTCAATCAGCTAAAAAGGAGAGGAAGGAGCTCCATGTGACATTCCTGGATTTGGGTAATGCATATGGTTCAGTGCCACATGAACTACTTTGGGCAGCATTTGATTTTTTCAGTGTACCGATGACAATAACAAATTTAGTGAAAGCCTATTTTGGAGATTTGCAATTCAGTTTTTCAACTTCAGAATTCAGCACTACATGGCAATGCCTAGAGGTTGGAATAATGGCAGGATGCACCATTTCTCCACTGGCTTTTACCATGGCAATGGAAGTAATCATTAGGGCATCAAAATGGGTAGTAGGAGGAGAGCGCTTGGCTTCTGGAATGCGACTACCACCAATTCGAGCATACATGGATGACATGACAACCATGACTACAACAGTAGCCTACACTAATCGATTATTGAGCAAATTAACCAATAACATTGAATGGGCACGAATGCAATTCAAGCCCACTAAATCAAGGAGCATCTCTATAATTAAAGGCAAAGTAGTAGATAAAACATTCTTCATTAATGGTGAGGCAATACCAACAGTGTCTGAGAAGCCAGTGAAGAGTCTTGGGAGATGGTACGACGGGGATCTAAAGGACACAGTTCATGTGGGAGAAGTTAGACAACAAGCAGTGGAAGGGTTGAAGAGCATAGACAGCTGCGCTCTACCAGGTAAACTAAAACTCTGGTGCTTTCAGTTTGGTCTACTGCCGAGGTTGCTGTGGCCACTGACTGTGTACGAGGTTTCTTTGACAACAGTAGAGAAGCTGGAAGCTTTAATCAGTTCATACATCAGGAAATGGTTGGGAGTTCCACGCTGCTCAGCAGAGTGGGACTTTATGGTAAAGGAATACTGCAGCTACCAGTCTCTGCTCTAACCGAGGAGTTTAAGTGCGCCAAGGTCAGACTGGAAATGACATTAGTAGAGTCACGCGATAAATGCGTAAGGGAGGCAGCACCTGTGTTGAAAACTGGAAGAAAGTGGGCGGCAAAGAAAGCTGTGGAAGATGCAAAGGCTGCCCTTCGAATTGGTGATATCATGGGGCAAGTTCAGCATGGAAGAGGGGGTCTTGGTTTCAGTTCAACTCCTCCTACATGGCACAAGGCGGCCCCAGCTCAAAGAAGGAAGCTGGTAGTCAACGAGGTGCAAAAGCAGGAGGAGAGGATGAGGTGTATAAAGGCCATTTCCCAGGACAAACAGGGAGAATGGATGAGATGGGAGAGTGTGGAACAACGCAAGATTGGCTGGCAAGACCTATGGTCAATGGAACAGAGCAGGATTTCTCATCAGGTCAACATATGATGTTCTCCCATCACCACAGAACCTAAACCTCTGGGTAGGAGAGGATCCCTCATGTCCTTTGTGTTCATCACCTGCAACCATAAGGCACATTTTGACAGGATGTAAGGTGGCTCTTAGCCAAGGACGGTTTACTTGGCGCCATGACCAGGTGCTGCGATGTTTGGCCTTAGCATTGGAAGACAAGCGTAACATGACCAATAAGTTGCCACCTGTTCCATCAAAACATTACACACAAAAGACAACATTCCTCCGCCCAGGAGAGCAACCACCAAGAAAAGGTGTTAAAACCAATCCTCGCCCAGGACAACTGGAAGCTGCTAGAGACTGGAATATGCTGGCAGATGTTGGTCAACGGCTTATTTTTCCACCTGAGATTTCCACCACTAACCTTCGACCAGATATTGTCTTGTGGTCTGGATCAGCATGCCTTGCTCACCTGGTAGAGTTAACAGTGCCATGGGAGGATGCTATAGATGAGGCGTATGAGAGGAAGAAACTGCGGTATGCTCAACTAGCCACTGAAGTGGAACAGCGAGGGTGGAGAGTCCGGGTTTACCCAGTGGAAGTGGGTTGTCGAGGATTTGTGGCACACTCTACAACCCGGTTTCTCAGAGGCGTCGGATTCAGTGACCAAGCGTTACGTCGCACAGTGAAGAACTTATCTGAAGCAGCAGAGAGGAGCAGCAACTGGCTGTGGTTGAGACGGAAAGATTCTGGCTGGGGATCTCAAGCACAATAGAAAGAAAGAAACGCTGATGTACAGGTAAGTAAGCTGGGCTGAGTTGAGTGGGGGACGGAGGGGGGTGATGCTGGGATGCCAGAATCACCGTCGAGCCCTCTTGAGGTGTCGTGGGCTAGTCGACGAAACACTGAGGATGGAAGGTGCCCACTTGAAGACCCCACAGATGTACCCTACTTAGCTCAATCCAGACGGTTGTCATGCTGATGCGCTGGGCAGGCCGCACTATGGTTGATCCCCGGAGCCAGCATTACACTTCAGCCATTAACACCAGACAGAAGGATATCTACATCATCATGTGGAAGGAAACGTAAATGGATGGAGACACATATGGATCACATTAGTTTACTGTAAAGCTACGTCTTAGTTGGTGCTTATCTTGGCGAGAGCCGAGTTCAAATCAGCATGAAGTTTTAACATCTACTCTCGTGTAATGGAAATCATTACTAAATGCTGCCTATGGTCATGTTACTAAATTCTGCCTATGGTCATGATACTGAATTCTGCCTATGGTCATGTTACTAAATTCTGCCCATGGTCATGTTACTAAATTTAAACTCTGGTGATGTAGCTCCAGGCTATTTGCTCCCACTTGCCCAAGATTGGTTCCAGGACCCAGGGGACAGCTTCCACTGCCCCAGGCTCACTTCCCCCTGTCATTTAATTAAATTGTGACTCAATTTATGTGATGTCAAGTGTTTAACTCTGGTCATTTCTTCATTTCTCCCAGTTCCAATAACCCTAACCCTAACCCTAACCCTAACCCAATGCCCCCATGTGAAAAAGTAATCGCCCCCTTAGACTCAATAACTGGTTATGCCACCTTTAGCAGCAATAACTGCAACCAATCGCTTCCTGTAGTTATTGATAAGTCTCTCACAGCGCCGTGGAGGAATTTTGGCCCACTCCTCCATGCAGAACTGCTTCAACTCAGTGCCATTTGTGGGTTTTCGAGCATGAACTGCTCATTTCAGGTCTTGCCTCATCATCTCAATGGGGTTTAGGTCTGGACTTTGACTAGGCTATTCCAAAACTTTAAATTTCGTGTTCTTCACCATTCTGATGTAGACTTGCTTGTGTGTTTCGGATCATTCAGTACGTTTACATGACAAAGTGTTTTCCGAAAACTAATATTTTCGGAAAACAGAATCAGAAAATGGATTTTCTTAAAACTTCACTTTTCTGTGTTTACATGATTAACGATAGAAAGTCTTATTAGAATTCAGCTGTATGCATGGATTGAAGTTTTCGGAAAACGCAGGATATTTTCGCATGCAAAGTACTGTAGTACCCTAAGTATGATTTGAACAGACCGGACATTTCTGTGATAGAACGGAGACCAATCCAATAACAAGTGCTTTATCGAAGTGTCAGGTCTTAAATTCAAAAGATTACTATCCTATACCTCTATTCAGATTCCCCACAATGTGCAATCAGCCTTTCAAACAGCTCATCCTGTTCTATATTACCAGTCTCTTTTGCAGACATTATTTAATTATCACGTAATTTTAAAGCTGGAAAACATGTGCTGCTTCAGTATGGGCTATTAAAAAAATACATACGGACAAATATTACTTGATCCCTAACATTATTATTTATTTATTTATTTATTTATTTATTTATTAATTAATTAGTAGGCACCCTTATCCAGGGCGACTTACAGTCATAAACAAAAATACATTTCAAGAATCACAGTACAAGTATTAATACAATTAAGATCAAGATAAAATACAATGACTTCGTTTCTAGCAAGTACAAGTATATGACAAAAAGTATATGACAAAATACGATTCAATAACGGAGCAAATGGATCCATGCAGACTGACTACATATTATTATTATTTTCTCTGTTTTCTAAAACCATATGCAGGAATGAAGGTCAGAGTTTGCACATGTGTAGTACGCTATCAGAATAAGTTTTCCGAAAAGTGTCCCAAGGAATATTCCGATACATTTTCCGAAAACTGTGTTTACATGACTTTTGATATCGGAATTTGTTTTTGGAAAACTTAGTTTTCAAAAAAATATCGGAATTCTTATGCTCATGTAAACGCACTGATTGTCTTGCTGCATGACCCAGCTGCGCTTCAACTTCAGCTCACGGACGGGTGGCCTGACATTCTCCTGTAGAATTCTCTGATACAGAGCAGAATTCATGGTTCCTTCAATGATGGCAAGCGTCCAGGTCCTGATGCAGCAAAGCATCCCCAAACCATGACACCAACACCACCTTGCTTGACCGTTGGTATGAGGTTCTTACTGTGGAATGCAGTGTTTGGTTTTCGCCAGATATAACGGGGCCCATGTCAGCCAGAAAGTTCCACTTTTGACTCATCTGTCCATAGAACATTGTTCCAGAACTCTTGAGGATCATCCAGGTACTTTTTGGCAAACTTGAGACAAGCATTCATGTTCTTCTTACTGAGCAATGGTTTCCACCTTGCTACTCTGCCATGAATCCCATTTTTGCCCAGTGTCTTTCTGATGGTGGAGTCATGAACACTGACCTTTGCCGAGGCAAGAGAGGCCTGCAGATCCCTGGATGTTGTTCTAGGGTTCTTTGTGACTTCCTGGACGATTTTACGCCTTGCACTTGGAGAGATTTTGGCAGGACGGTCACTCCTGGGAAGATTCACTACTGTCCCAAACTTTCTCCATTTGGAAAATATGGCTCTGACTGTGGTTCGATTGAGCCCCAGAGCCTTAGAAATGGCTTTCTAACCATTTCCAGACTGATAGGCATCAACAACTTTTTTTTCCGGAGGTCTTCAGGAATTTCTTTTGTTTGTGGCATGATGTGCCTCTAGAACCTGTGTGCTGATAACTTCACTCTGATGGTAAGGGTAATTTTTGGTGTAATTTTTTCTCTCAGACTCCCTCTATATACTACTACAACCCACAAAAAAATCTGACCAAATACAATCTGAAAAATGTGCAAAAATGCAGAAAATCAGACAGGGGGGAAATACTTTTTCACGGCACTGTATATACACAGTCCCGAACAGAATTACCAAGTTGCTTCAGCTCCTCAAATTGGAAAACAATTCAACAGTAAAAAAAATAATTAATCCAAAGTCAGAAAAAAAGATTGGCCAGATCTCACCAAGTGTGGAGAATCCTGCCCACCCAAAGCAAAAACCAGAACAACTCCAACAAAAAACAACCAAAATGTACTTCATGTAATCCAAAAAAAGGAAAATGTCAGCAAACTATTCTTTACAACTAGTTTAAGTACTTTCAATACTTTTTTTTATCAAAGGACCTTGTAACCTTTTTTTTAAGGTCACATCTGGGTTTACTAGCGTCTCATTTATTTTCACCACCTGTCCCCGGACTGAGGTTAAATTGGGTTCACGTAGCTGTTCTGTAGCAAAATCATCGCGTTTGATTTGAAAATCCTCCATGTCAGTGGCGCCCTCGTCATTCTCTGAACTGGCGGGGTTAGACCCAGTCTCATTTCCGATCATAACTGCCAATGGTTCCTCTTTAAACAGATCATCATCAGAAAAAGGAAATATGGTAGCTAGCTCTGTGTTTGGAAATTCAATATCGTCACCTTCATTTTTAATGGGCATGTCCAAAGGGCCCTGTTGGTCCCTTAATTCAAAGAAATTAGGGAAGTCTCGTCTCAGTATTACCTCATATGGTAAAGAGGAAACCACCCCTACTTTATGACACACTGATACCACTGGGGTCCTTATATTGATATTAGCAGTGCCATATTTGCGGGTATCTCCATGTATGCAGGTAATACTGACTTCTTGAGATGTCTTCAGTACATTTTCTCTGGTTCAGATTCCTCAGTACAATTAATAGCTATATGACCCTCTTTGTGACATTTGAAACATCTAATGCCTTTTCCAAACCATATTTTATCTCTTGAGTCTGGTTTATATTGCCAGGACTTACTGACTGCTTCCCTCGACCTAGGAACAGTCTTACCAGTTTTCTCTGCAGGCCGGTACTTTGGGGTTGGGGGTCGGTCCTGAGCTGGGGAGTGTAGCAAGTCTCCAGTGGAACGATATCGTTCCACTAGGATGATCAGCTGGTCAGCATTGGTGGGGTCTCCTTGACTGACCCATCGTAGCCCTCTCAGGTAACCATCCATGACAACCCTCTCAATAACTTCCCCGGTCAACAGACTTTCTGGCTGGAGCCACTTCCTTGCCAAGTGAATCAAGTCAAACATCTGGGAACGTGCTGCTTTTTCAGGGTCAAAACCCCAGTTGTGGAATCGCAGTGGTGACTCCTATTCGGGCTGGTATTTCAGTTTTCAATTGTTTATAGTCCCCGGCCTGTTCAGCCTCCAAAACATAATAGGCTTTTTGAGCGTCCCCACATAAGAAGGGGGCAAGCACTCCCGCCCACTGCTCAGCTGGCCAGCCTTCACATTCCACAGTGCGCTCAAATGCTTTAAGGTATGCTTCAACATCATCGTCTTTAGTCATCTTCTGTAAACAGTGACTGGCCCGGATGTGACATTTGCATTTAACCTCTTGCATGTCACCACCTTGCTGTACTAACCGGGTGGTCAGGGTTTTTAACTTCAGGCTCATTTGCTCAGCCTGAGCGAACAGCAGTTTGTTTGTCTCCTGCTGGGTGGCCAGTGCTTGCTGCTGCTTCCCTAGGGGTTGCTGAGTCTGTTCCCGATGAAAGCGATTGGACTCCTGTTGTACAGCTGTGGCCTGTACCAGAGCTTTCAGCAAGTCTTCCATGTTGTGGTGTTTTATTGCACACAGACACTAATGTGAACGTAACCGCATTCTCCACCACATGTAAGGAGAAGTGACTCTTACGTGTTAAGTCAGGACTTGTTCACTGTCTACTTTGTGCTTAAAACAGTAGATTTCCACCCAGGGACAGTTTAAACCAGGACAGTACCTGGATATTTTATTACTTTTAAGGTTTCCACAAAATAAAGAGAACAACAAAAAACAAACAAACAAAACCTAGCTCGTATCCGAGCCTAAACTAAACAGTTGTATTTTTCCCTAAAATAAATACTGGACAGCTAGGCTGCTTACCAGTGGCAAAACTCTTGCGCTTTCAATCCAAACATAAACCAAATATAAAGAATACCTTCTAGTTCACAGAGTCTCAGTCCCTTCCACCATGAGGCCTTAGATCTATCCCTTGATTTTATCCAGGGGCTCATCAGACCCAGGTGCTTCACCTGCCTCTTGGTGCAGTGCATGCTGGTAAATGTAGTCCTGGTCTTTAACCCTATGCTGCCTATGGAAAAAGTCCATATTTGGTTATGAATATGAACACTTTATGTTTAAATGCTTGTAACTTTTAAACCATATATCAGAAATGAAAACCCAATACACCTACAGAAAGGCATTAAGTAGATATTTTCAGTAATGTGGTTTATTTTGTTGTGGGGTGATTTTTTTCCATATTCTTTGACAAATAAAAAAATGTAAAAAAATTGCAAATTTCAACCTTTTTCCAAGTATTCCATAAAAACTTATATGGCTTCACAATTTCTCAAGGATTTCAAATCTGAAATCAGAATTGAAATATCTTGATCAGTTGCAGAGCTAGATATGGTTTTATAATGTATGGAATTTTAGGGAAAAAAATCAACCTGTGAAATGGCAAATGCCAAAAACTTATTGGAAACATTATTACCCTGTTTGAGATATTATTGTTCTTGAAATATTTAACTATATTTAAGTATAAAAATGAAGAAACAAGACAGAAGATTGTATTTATTTATTTAAATAGATGCAAATTACAAGGTAAAATAAACCTAGACAAAATTAAGATTGAAGATGTTTATTTTCAAAACTACAATAAATAATAAATCAAGACTCAGTCAGGGTCCTCCTCCATCCATCTTCTGGCTTACACACACCTACACAAAACATTAAAATACAAATGAACAATAATTAAAAATTCTCCATCTTTTTTTCACACACAGAAAAATTAAACTGACAATAAAATAAAAAAGTAAACTAATAAAATACATGGCTGATTAATAATAACTACAACTAAATAATGACTCACTGTTCTTTGCACAAACAAAATAAAATATTCATGGCTAAATAATACACAAATAAAGTAAATCATGAAAAAGTACATGGCTAAATAAAAACAACTAACTTACAGCTAAATCATGCCTCTCTATCTTCTTTACACACATATACACAAAGTAAAAAAACACCCTAATAAAATACAAAATAATTACCGAAAGTTTAAATAAATTAAAACAGCTAAATAATAATAATATTGACTAACGTTACAGCCAAGAATGATACGTCCTAAAAAAAATAATAAAAAAAATCCAGACAAACAAAACATATCGAAAGAATATTCAACATGTAATTTCGCATCACACATAGCATGTCTATTTTCTCCTGAGGAGAAACAACTTAAAAAAGGGGGAAAAGAAACTAAAATGAACACGAACAGAAGTGAAACTAACTAACTAATCATCAAAAGGATGCAAAAAACAGGTCTCTAGTTGTTTTTTCTCCGGAAAAAGCCGAGAAAACCATTCAATGGCCGAGTGAGACTTAAAGGAGCTGAGAGAAGCCGAAAAAAAGGGGCGTGTAACAGGGGAGATCTGGACTGACTGTCTGGCACATCCGTATTACTGCAGGTAGAGGGCAGCAGTCTCGTGGGATCCGCCTGTCAGTCATGGCGATGACACGGAGAGGTGGGGAAGAGGTGTGTGTGCTTTCCCTCTGAGTGACTGAGGGGCGGGCCTTGGGAGACTGCTCGGCCCATAAGAACTGGCTTGGTTGTGCACTCGGGTGGCCGTGTTTGGGGAAATACAGTGTCGCTGGCAGAAGAGGCCAGCGTGAAACAAGGAGCAGGCGAGCCAGACTGAGGGGACAGCATTTCATTGAAAAAAACGAATTTTCACAGAGCAATAGAAATAAATACATACCCGAGGGGACATGTGTAGATATACGGGGAACCCTGGCCAACCCCAGTGTATAGGGATAGCCGAGTGTAGGACGGAGACCCGTGCTGACCAGCTTAGCGGCAGTGGGGGCACTGCATAAGCAGCACTTTTGTTTGTAGTTTTATTACTGTGTTTTATTTTCCCTTTTTCTTTCGCCTTCTGTTTTCATTATTATTTTTGAGCCCTTGAAGGTGCACGGATTGGGATACCTGTGTTGGTAACCCTGTGGTCCTGTTTTACTGTCGGCAGTATAGAGACCACGGACATCAGCGCCCTCTGCGGGCTAAACTAAGTAAAAATAAATAAGTAAATAAATAAATCTGGGCACCTGTGCGGTGTTTGCAAATAAAATCTTCTGTCTCCCATGTCAGTGAATACCCCCACCCTTCCACACGTGGTGTCAGTAGTGGGATTCACTAGCACTGCCCAACCCCAAACAGTGCAATAGCCAAGGGAGTCAGAATGGACCCGCAGCAATTCGCCACAATGATGGACCTCCTGCACCAAACCCTGACTGAGATAGGGCAAGTGAGTGTAAGAGCTGCTGTGCCCGACCCAATGCTACAGCGGCCAACAAAAATGAAGGCAGCGGATCGGCTGGACGCTTACCTGGAGGTGTTCGAGGGGATGGCGATCTCTGCTGGATGGGCCAGAGAACATTGTGCTAGCTACCTCCTGCCCCAGCTGACGGGGGAGGCGCAGGCGGCGGCGAGCACCCTGGATCCGGCGGCGAGGATGGAGTACCCCATGTTAAAAACTGCCATCCTCAACCGCGTGGGTGCTACTCCAGATGGCTACCACCGCATATTCCGGGAGGAGAGCTTTTCTGCAGGGGAACACCCCAGGGTCATCACGCACAGATTGCAGGATTACGCATGGGGATGGTTGAACCTGGGAGCCACCACCACTGCCAGGCTGGTGGAGGTAGTGGTGGTCGAGCGGTTCCTGCAGGTCTTGCCTCCGGAACCGCAGGTGTGGGTGCAACAGCAGACACCCACCACCCTAGAGGTGGCGATCCAACTGGCAGAGCAGTACCAGGCAGCGGAACCAACGCCCGCTAATCTGCCTGGAAACCGCGTTACACCAGCATCACCCCCTCTACTGGCCCCAGGGAGGGCGAAAGGACTGGGGGAGGGGTAGCAAGGTCTTTGGACGGAGTGTGGCGGTGGGAGATCCCGGCCCGAGAAGTGGGGCAGAGTGGGGTCACCCAAAGGCTGCTGTGGTGTTGGACCGTGGTCTCGCGCTGCCACCCTACCGTCGAGCCCCTTTGATGGGGCCTGTGTTTCAACCTCCTGCTGAAGCTTCCTGTCGAGAAACCAGTTCACTGATGTGTGGAACAAGCTGGGAGGTGAGCCACATCGACCGGGATTGCCCCGCTATGGGATGTGACCTCGTCCGACCAGGTAAGACTGTTCCATTCCATCAGTCACTCCAGCAGACGGGTTTTGTGATTCCTGTGTCAGTGGATGATACACAAACCCAGGCTCTCTTAGATTCAGGGTGCAGTCAGTCCCTGACACAAGAGAGCTTAATCTCACCGGGGCATAAGCAAATAACGGGACAGCTGCATATAAAATGAATTCATGGGGATGTGCGCACTTATCCCAAAATGTACGTAAATCTGAAAATTGGCCAGCAGGTGACGCAAGTACAATTGGGTTTGTGTCCTCGATTGCTGGTACCGGTAGTTCTGGGACAGGACTGCGAGCAGTTTAAAGATTGGTTGGCTGCTGTGACGGCCCTGTCCTCCTTATTGGCTAAGAAAGAGGAAATAATTGGCGAGATCTTTCCCTTTCGTGACCCGGATTGCTATTGCCACAGATTTAGACCCCGCAAAACTAAACAGGAACAACGGGCCGCTAAGAATGAGGGCTGGCAATGGAGGGAGTCCAAAAAGTTTCAGGTGGGGGCGATTGGTGAAGAGACTGGGGGAGAGGCCGCGGAGTCAGCGCAGGGGTCTGGCTCTGCTGCCTCCACTCAGGATTGACCTGATCCCGAGGTGGAAGCCATGGGAGCTGATTTTTTAGCTCGTTCCCATGACTTCCGACTCGAGTAAGGGCGTGACGACGTGCTGAGCAGGCTCTTTGAAGCAGCGGTGGTAAACGGTCGTGTGGTCGAGCCCAGACGCGCCGTCATGTACCCTCACTTTGAAATTGATAGAGACCTTTTGTGTTGAAAAATTACCCCAGACGGGGAATTGCGTCACCAGTTGCTCAATCCTCAGCTCTTTAAGGAGGATTTGTTGCGCAGATTTGTAAACAGTGATGTGTGCTACTGGGACCAGCTGATTACTGCCCTTCTCTTTGCTATCAGACAGGTACCCCAGGCGTCCACGGGATTTTCACCATTCAAGCTGCTGTATGGGCAGAGACCCCTGGGTGTGTTCAATCTGGTCAGAGAGATGTGGGAGGAGCAGCAGGACAATTTGACCAATACTGTACGGTATGTGTTGGACCTGCGCAAACGTCTTGAGTCTGTAGGAAAATGGGTGCATGACAATTTGCAGCAGGCTCAGCACAGACAGCAGACCCAACATAACAGGGGGGCCCGGTTGTGCACGTTTCAGCCGGGAAATAAGGTGTTTCTGTTGTTACCCAGCTCTGAGTCCAAACTTCTGGCGAAGTGGCAAGGACCGTTTGAGGTTACACGCCGGATTGGGGCGGTGGATTATGAGATCTGCCAGCCGGAGCGACGGAGAGAGAAACACATTTATCATGTTAACCTCCTGAAGCCCTGGCTGCAACCGGAGGCATTGGTAGTGGCGCAGGCAGATGACGTCACCGACCTGGGACCTGATCTTTCTGTGTTGGCGAAAACGGGGTCGGTACAGATTGCAGAGAATCTGACACCAACACAGAAATGTCAGGCTCAGGCACTGGTGGCGGAGTTTCCAGATGTGTTTTCTCCCGTCCCGGGGCAGACTCATTCGCCAGACATTCGTGAGACTAGTTCGCCAGAGGCCGTAACGCATACCTGAGCGCAAAAGGCAGGTAGTAAAGACGGAGATTGACGAGATGCTCAGAATGGGTGTAATAGAGGAGTTCCAAAGTGACTGGAACAGTCCGATTGTTTTAGTGGATAAGCCGGATGGGTCAACTCGATTTTACATTGACTTCAGGCGAGTTAATGAAAAATCGAAGTTTGACGCTTATCCCATGCCCCGGGTAGATGAATTGCTGGAGCGTCTGGGCACGGCTCATTTTATGACGACACTGGATTTAACGAAGGGGTACTGGCAGATACCCCTGACCCCGGAACCCAGAGAGAGGACGGCGTTTTCGACTCCCTTCGGATTATACCAATTTAGGACCATGCCCTTTGGGTTGCACGGAGCACCAGCCACTTTCCAGCGGATGATGGATCGCATTTTGCGGCCCCATCAGCAGTACGTTGCTGCTTACATAGATGACGTGGTTATCCACAGTGAGGATTGGCCGAGTCATCTGTGTAAGGTAGCGGCGGTATTGCAATCCTTGCGGGAGGCTGGGCTCACTGCTAACCCAAAGAAATGTGCCATTGGGAAGAGTGAGTCGGAGTATTTGGGGTATCGAGTAGGGGGTGGCCAGATCAGACCGCTGATTGCTAAGGTGAAAGCCTTGGCTGACTGGCCGGTCCCTACAACCAAAACCCAGGTGCGCTCTTTCTTGGGACTAGCAGGCTATTACAGGAAGTTCATCCCGAGCTTCGCCACGCTCGCTGCTCCCTTGACAGACCTCACCCGGAAGGCTGCCCCAAATACGGTTCAGTGGACGGAGCCGTGCCAGAGGGCCTTTCTCGCTTTGAAGCGGAGGTTGTGTAGCAAGCCAGTGCTATGCAGTCCGGATTTCGGTAAGAGGTTTACCCTGCAGACGGATGCGTCAGAGACAGGTCTCTGGGCAGTGTTGTCCCAGGAGGTGCGGGGAAGCGAGCACCCGGTCCTGTATATCAGCAGGAAGCTCCTTCCCCGCGAGAAGAACTATAGTACCATCGAGAAGGAGTGTCTCGCGGTAAAATGGGCAGTCGAGTCACTCTGGTACTACCTTCTGGGGTGACACTTCACCCTGGTTACAGATCATGCCCCCTTAGCATGGCTTCACCGGATGAAGGATAACAATGCCAGAAGCACACAGTGGTACTTGGCCCTGCAGCCCTATGCCTTCAGGGTTGTCCACCGAGCAGGGAAACTGCATCAAAACGCAGGTTCTAAGGGGGAGGATATTTAACAGGGGGAGGCCTGTGCTGACTCTTCTGACGTGTTCATAGTGCTGCAGGGAGAGGGCAGCAGCTCGTCAATATCCGCCTGTCAGTCATGGCAGTGACACGGAGAGGGGGGAGAGTGGGTGTGCGGACTTTCCTTCTCTCTGAGTGGCTGGGAGGCGGGTCTTGGGGGAATTGCTGACCCTATAAGTTTCATTCTGCTGTTCCCTCAGGTCTGCCCACGGAGATGTAAACGGCGTGCGGAAGCGCTGGAGGACAATTAGCCGGGAGGAAAAAAATCCCAGCAAGACAAAAAAATAATAAAAGAAAGAAATCAAAGAACTAGCGGTAGCGGGGAGAACTCTTGGGCAGGCCCCGATAAAGTGTATAGCAGGCTGAGGGAGCCGCTAGGGTAGGACGGAGACCCGGGCCGTGCGGGTAGCGACGGTCGGGGTGAAGCTGCCGAGCGCAGCACTTTTTATTTTGTAGTTTTGTTTACTGTGTTTTGTTTTCCCTGTTCCTTTCGCCTTTTGATTAGTGTTTTTTTGTTTTAACCTCTGTACCCTGTACCGCTCTGGTATAGTTGTGGCTCTGTCGCTACCATAGCTGGTACGGCAGGCCACAGACAACAGCGCCCTCTGCGGGCTGAACCAAAAATCAGTTTCTAATAAAACTGGGCACCTGTGCGGTGTTTTCAGACTCATCTCTCTGTGTCCTGTGTCAGTGAATTACCCACCACCCTTCCACAGAGGCTTATATTACTCTGATTATATTTTGAAATCAAGTTTGTCCATTGTTCTCCTCCATGTACTAGAAAACCCACACGTCTGATATTTGTGCCCATTATTCCTCCAGCCCGATGGACAGCACAATGTGTGGAACTACCTGAAGCGAGTCTGTTGTTTTTACCTCTGATCGTCAGTGCACTGACTTCGACATATTGAACATGATGAGACTGCATTGAGATGCTCTAGGGATGTGCCTACTGTGCCTAAATTGATGGCTTTTTGCGTTTGTACAGTGGCTCTCAAAAGTATTCACCCCCCTTGGACTTTTCCACATTTTATTGTGCTACAACATGGAATCAAAATTGATTTAATTAGGAGTTTTTGCCACTGATCAACACAAAAAATGTCCATAATGTCAAAGTGAAAAATAAAATCTACAAATTGTTCTAAATTAATCATAGGCATAGGAACCTATTGGCTTAGTCGGGATGTAGCCCGACTAAATATTTTGACTTTTTTTTTTCATTTGCACGCTTTTGTATGCAGTTTACAGTCTTTTAGAAAAAAACGTGCATTTCAAACTCTCCTGTATGAAAGAAATGCCCCTCCCCCACAACACACAGGCAGTGTGTGTAGAGACACAAAGTGTTATCTTTCAGGGTTCCCGCGGAGCCTTAAAAAGCCTTATATTTGTTTTTCCATTTTAAAGGCCTTGAAAAGGTCTTAAAATGACAGATTTGCAGCTGAAGGTCTTAAAAATGTCTTAAATTTATTTTTTCTATTTAACACTTTGGATGCCAATGTCACCGTTCGGCGTCCAGCGGGTTTGTACCAGTGCTGCGAATCGACGACAGGCATCTGTACCTTTAATAAATAGACAATGCTGACTAAAATAACAAGAAACCTGAAAAAAATGTCACCACAATAAGCAGCACAACTGCTGCTTTCGATTGGTCTATTATTAAATATATGCTGTCATTCAAGTTTTTTTTTAGCAAATCACATTTGAAAGTGAAGTTGCTAACAGCCAAACAAAACAAGAAGGAAGCGATGCTTGCGCTGTGAAGTAATCGGTGCAGTCTGTATATCTCTCGTTAAGAATTGAGGTTAGTTTGTAATATTTAATTAAATATAAAATGATTTTTTATAAACAACTTCTGTCAATAAGATAGTATTGCTGGATAACCACTCAAGAAAATAATGTAGTAAGTTTTCAATGACTGTGTGTGAAACAAGCAGCTTGTCAGAAGAGAGCCGCGGGAAACGTTACAGGTACGAAACAAACTCCCTCCTCAGACTCGGAGACATGGGCTGTACTGCCTTTTTCTGTGGTAACTTTTTATAATTGCCATAGAACAACAAAACAGTTAAGAACATGTTTGGTGAAAATGCTGAAAATTGTTTTCGTTTAAGAAAATAAGATCGCCCTAGCTGTGCATCATTTATAATTTTCCCTGTATATTTATGTCTCGCACAATGTCACTCAATAACGTCCTCCCATCTTTGAAAATGTATTTGTATCGGATTGTAGGGTTGAATACTTGGTCAAGATTTTTGTTTTTGAGATTGTTTCTAATATAAACATGTATTGATAGTATTTAGTCATTAGGAAATTGTTCCTTATTTATTTTATTTCACGTTTTCCTATATTGTCCGATTGTTTACCCATTTTTTTTTTAAATTGGATAATAAAACACGTCTGTTTACAACTGACCATTTCATCGCTTGCAAAAAAGGAACATATTCCCCTTTGTACTTTTGTTGTGTCATTTATAGTTTTTTTTTAGATATTCAGGGATATATCAAAACACTTACTAAACTATGTGGAATGTTGGTGAAAGATAGCATGCTACTGGAAAACAAGGTTCGCTAAGCAGAGTGTGCTGGAGAGCCTTCAAGTGAGAGTGCAGTGGTGGTGTTTATTTATTTATTTTTAGAATTTCCTGTCTTTTTCAGCTTTGACAGCTCTTAGGCTGGGACCAAATCAAAACTTTGACAACCCGCTAATCGCACTTAACAAAACTGTATTTAATAGTGTTTTCTTTTTATGAGTAGAAGAAATAAGATACAAAAAAAGAAAACGCTATTAAATGCATTTTAATAACAACCTAACCTAACAACCAAATGAGCAAGATGGGCCGAATGGCCCCCTCTCTTGACCATGTCCTCTGGGGGATATGGTCAAGTCACGAGAGTTTTTTTTTTTTAAAGTCCTATCATTAACATTGCATGACCATTTCCCAGTTATTCGGCTCTGTCAGAAACGAAGAGTTGAAAAAACACTGTTTTGCTGTCCCTCTCTCCCATGAAAGCTCCATGGATGAGTGTGGCAGTGTGACCCTGCCTTGTGCGTATTGTTTGTTTATATGTTGCATGTAGTGTGTTAAATGTTGATGTATAGTCATTGGTACACGGGATATAAATGGGTCTGTGTAACACGAGTGATTTCAAATGTAGATTTGTATTTAGGCACAAGGATTGCACATCACTTCACGTGCAGATAAAATGTGTATACTGTGTGTCACAGGATTGCACTTAATTAATTAATGTGCAGTTGTACCGAGATTCTAATTGAATGATTGATTAGCAATCGAGTCTCAGTACAACTACATAAAAGCAGCATGTTTTCACCCACTCGGGGTTGGGTGTATAGAGAGGAGGTACGGGGAGATAGAGGAGACAGAATTTAAAAATAACAATTGCTAAAACGTGCTGGATTAGCCAGCACAACACTTATTTGTTTGGCCCTTGTGCCTGTTTGTTTTGTGGTTTGTGTAAAAACCTTTGATTTCAGTATTATTTAATAAAGAAACCGAGTGCATTCGCGTCTCGGGTTTTGCCTCAGCTGCTATTATTAATATTATTATTGTTTGTTTATTTAGCAGACGCCTTTATCCAAGACGACTTACAGAGACTAGGGTGTGTGAACTATGCATCAGCTGCAGAGTCACTTACAATTACGTCTCACCCGAAAGATGGAGCACAAGGAGGTTAAGTGACTTACTCTGGGTCACACAATGAGTCAGTAGTTGAGGTGGGATTTGAACCAGGGACTTCCTGGTTACCAGCCCTTTGCTTTAACCACTGGACCACACAGCCTCCTATGCTGTGTGTTCGCGTCTTCTTCCGGGTGTGACGTCACCACTGCAGCCATCCTGCCACAATGAGATATAACGGGGGGACTCTCTGAGATTTCTGTCGACAGTGTTTCAGAACAAAAAATATTTCTAAGTCAGGATGGAGGTCTTGACAAATGCATGCGAGTGATCAGTTGAAGCCGGGCTTGAAGGCTTGTGCTGGGCAGGAGACGGCCGGCCCTCCTCGTTCTCAGTACGTTCCTTATTAATGAGACCCATGCATTCAAGGCTGATGTGTCACAAAATGCATATGAGCGATCAGTTGAAGCTGGGCTGTAGGCTTCGTGCTGGGCAGGAGATGGCTGGGATGAGTGCCTCCTGGGCCTGACACCCCTTCAGGTCCGTGCATCAACCAGAGCTCACCCCTTCCAAGAAAAGAGTCCTGGATAAATCTCGGTGTGGTGTTTTTTTTGGTTCTAAAACCTATCCAACCGCCCTATTTGTAGACTTGGGTGTGGAGGTGAGTCGGGTCGTGGGGACCATCTGTCTCCAGGGAGTCTACAGATCTGTTTTTTCAGTCCGAGTAAGGAGGCCCCTGCGGGCCGGTCTTGCACCGGTGTTCAGGCACGGCGGTTCCTCCCGACCAGACAGCTGATGCCTTTGAGAAGGCGGCCCTTCCTTGCTACAGAGTGGGGCGTCAACCTTTCCGAGCGATGCCGAGAAGCCTGGGAGCCTTTCCCTCGGGTCTGGCTTAAGCCTGGGAGGACCGACGGGTTTTGTCCCGTTATGAGCGTCCTTTCCCCCGGAGCAGAAACTGCATTGTCTGGTGTCTCAGCTGGCCCTGTACCGCTTTGTGTGTTGGTTCCATAACATTCCACCGCACAACTCCCTTCAGTTGCGCTCGAGCCCCTCCTGTTTGTGGGTGGGCTCTGTCGCGTTCCTACCTCCCCTCAACAGTCGGACACTCCATCCAAACGTGGGCTTGCGGTTGGTACCTGGGGGGCTCACGTTTGTTCCCTCCTCCACCCCCCCCTGGGGGATGCGGAAGGCACGGCCACCTGGTTGATCCTGCCAGTAGCATATGCTTGTCTCAAAGATTAAGCCATGCATGTCTAAGTACACACGGGCTGTACAGTGAAACTGCGAAAGGCTCATTAAATCAGTTATGGTTCCTTTGATCGCTCCAATGTTACTTGGATAACTGTGGTAATTCTAGAGCTAATACATGCTGACGAGCGCTGACCTCCGGGGATGCGTGCATTTATCAGACCAAAAACCTAACCGGGCTTGCCCCGGCCGCTTTGGTGACTCTGGATAACCTCAAGCCGATCGCATGTTCCTGTTGTGGTGATGACTCATTTGAATGTCTGCCCTATCAACTTTCGATGGTACTTAATGCAGCAGCCACTTTTCAACAGCTGATGGAGAGAGTGTTAGAAGACCTCCGAGGGAAGATGTGTTTCATCTACATAGACAACATCATTGTCTATTCACCAAACTTAGCACAGCATCTTCAAGACCTCGAAGCTGTCTTCCACAAACTTCATCTGGCCCGTCTGACTCTCAATCTCAAAAAATGCCACTTCAAACACACAGTCTCCATTTCCTCGGTCGTGGTTACAGGTGAGGGTGTAGCTGCTGATCCCCACAAGCTCCAAGCCATCCAGGAATATCCCATACCTACCAACTTGAAGGAGGTTCAACAGTTCCTAGGTTTGGCAGGGTGGTACCAGGCTGTTGCACATGCTGGAGGTTGCATGGTGGCCATCCATAAAGATACAGTACATGGCGCTTGTAACAGGGGACCTCTGGACTGACTATCTGGCACATGCGTGGTACTGCAGGTAGAGGGCAGCAGTCTTGTAGGATCCGCCTGTCAGTCATGGCGATGACACGGAGAGGTGGGGAAGAGGGTGTGTGGGTTTTCCCTCTCTCTGAGTGGCTGGAGATTGCTCGGCCCATAAGAACTGCGCTTGGTTGTGCATTCGGGTGGCCGTGTTTGGGAACACACAGTGACACTGACAGAAGACTTCAGTTTTTAAAACAAGAATGAGGCAAGCCTGGCTGGGGAAAACAGCCTGCCTTAAAATAATTTAAAGAGAAAATAAATAGAAATGATCACGTACCCGAGGGGATTTTACTTCAAAACTGCAGGACTCTTTCGAGACCCTGTAATTGGAATGAGTACACTTTAAATCCTTTAATGAGGATCCATTGGAGGGCAAGTCTGGTGCCAGCAGCCGCGGTAATTCCAGCTCCAATAGTGTATATTAAAGTTGCTGCAGTTAAAAAGCTTGTAGTTGGATCTTGGGATCGAGCTGGCAGTCCGCCGCGAGGCGAGCTACCGACTGTCTCAGCCCCTGCCACCTTGATACTCTTAACTGAGTGTTCCGCGGGGTCCGAAGTGTTTACTTTGAAAAGATTTGAGTGGTTTAGTGAGGTCCTCAGATCGGCTCCAACGGGATCGCTTGCGTCCCTGACGGAGTGCCGATAAGACGATCAAACTTGACTATCTAGAGGAAGTAAAAGTCGTAACAAGGTTTCCGTAGTGAACCTGCGGAAGGATCATAAACGGTACCTCGCATCAGGAGAGCCGACCACAACCTGGCTTGTCCACCATGTCTGGTTGACCCTGCACCCTCTCTGCCACCACAGGGTCTCAGTTGCCATGCCGCATGTTAGCCCGCTCCCCTTCGTCCCTCTAACGGCAGACCTGGAGGAACCCGCTACGGGGAGATGGGCGCACATGCCGCATCCCTGCCCAGGACTCAGGGTGGCAAACGGACGCGCTGCACAGCTGTTAGTGGAGACACACGGCCAGCTCGCTCAGACGCCCACCAAGCCACCTTGGTGGTCTCTCGCGTGCCATCCCCCTGACCACTCCATTGGGCCTCCGGAACTCGCAGGTCGCTGAACGCCGTCCCTGCTCTCCCTCCACCGGGAGAAGGTGGGGGCGTGTGCCAGTGTGGTCTAAAAAGTCTGATGTTCTTTGAGCGTTGGATGCAGAAGAAGATATCTTGTTTGTTTATGTCCGTGTTATGTCTGTGGTGAAGGGACTATGTGTATTGCTCATATCCGCCTCAGATTAGCTTCTGTCGGCCTCACTTGACCATTGAAAGCTTTTCTCAGCTTTCTCCGGAGAAAAAACAACAAGGGACCTGTGCTTGACGTCTTTTTGATGATGGACCAGAAAGGGAAAATTGTAATGTCGGACCTGGTCCAAAATAGAACCGCAAAGGGTTAAATGTGGGCCGTCCCAGGTCGGTGGATCCCCTTGCAGGACTGCCTCCCGGTCGAGCCTGTCCCCCGTCGTCGGGCGCATTCTCTCCGCGGTAGTGCAACGTGACCAACTCCAGTTTGGCTTCAAACAGTCTGGGGTGGAAGGTGGCTCAGTGCAGAGTGTTACACCCCCTCCCCCCCACCGTGAATCGACAGGGCCAGACTGTCCTCAGTGCGGCCCGACTGCATCACACTATGCGACGTCGGCTACCCATCCGACCCGTCTTGAAACACAGACCTAGGATTCTAACGCGTGCACGAGTCAGCGGGTTCCTCCAAAACCCCATGGTGCAATGAAATTGAAGGGCCGGTGCGTGCCGGCTGAGATCGGATACCGCTGGCCCCGCATGGCGGGCGCACCACCTGCCCATCTAGTAGCTGGTTCCCTCCGAAGATTCTCTCATGATAGCTGGCACTCAGTCCGTGGTTTTATCTGGTAAAGCGAATGATTAGAGGTCTTGGAGCCGAAACGATATCAACCTATTCTCAAGCTTTAAATGGGTAAGAATCCTGGCTCACTGGCTTGGAGCTGGGTGTGGAATGTGAGTGCCCAGTTGGCCACTTTTGGTAAGCAAAACTGGCGATGCAGGATGAAATGAACTCCGGGTTGGATTCCGCTAAGGAGTGTGTAACAACTCACCTGCCGAATCAACTAGCCCTGAAAATGGATGGCACTGTAGCGTCGGGCCCATACCCGGCCATCACTGGCCACGGGAGCCTTGAAGGCTAAGCCATGACGAGTAGGAGGGCCGCTGTGGTGGGCACTGGGTGGAGGGCCCGGGTGGAGCCGCCGCAGATGCAGATCTTTGTGGTAGTAGCAAATATTCAAACGAGAACTTTGAAGGCCGAAGTGGAGAAGGGTTCCATGTGAACAGCAGTTGAACATGGGTCAGTCGTTCCTAAGAGATAGACGAACACCGCTATGAAAGAAGGGGCCGATCAAAAGGGAGTCGGGTTCAGATCTGGAGTGGCGGAGACTGGTGTCCAGTGCGGTAATGCAACCGATCCCAGAGAAGACGGCAAGAGCCCCAGAGAGAGTTCTCTTTTCTTTGTGAAGGGCATGGCATCCTGAAATGGGTTCACCCCGAGAGAGGGGCCCGCGCCTTGGAAAGCGTTGGGGTTCTGGCAGCATCCGGTGGCGTCCAGTGAGCTCTCGCTTGTCCTTGAAAATCTGGGGAAGAAGGTGTAAATCTCGCGGCGGGCCGTACCCATATCTGCAGCAGGTCTCCAAGGTGAACAGCCTTTGGCATGTTAGAACAATGTAGGTAAGGGAAGTCGGCAACTCAGATCCATTACTTCGGGATAAGGATTGCCTCTAAGGGCTGTGTCAGTCGGGCTGGGGTGCGAAGCGGAGCTGGGCACATGCGGAGCAGGGTACTGCACATGGGAGCAGAGTACTGCACATGGGAGCAGAGTACTGCACAGGGGAGCAGGGTACTGCACAGAGGAGGAGGGTACTGTTCAGGGGAGGAGGGTACTGCACAGAGGAGGAGGGTACTGTTCAGGGGAGGAGGGTACTGCACAGAGGAGGAGGGTACTGCACAGGGGAGGAGGGTACTGCACAGGGGAGGAGGGTACTGTTCAGGGGAGGAGGGTACTGCACAGGGGAGGAGGGTACTGCACAGGGGAGGAGGGTACTGCACAGAGGAGGAGGGTACTGCACAGGGGAGGAGGGTACTGCACAGGGGAGGAGGGTACTGCGCAGGGGAGGAGGGTACTGCACAGGGGAGGAGGGTACTGCACAGAGGAGGAGGGTACTGCACAGGGGAGGAGGGTACTGCACAGGGGAGGAGGGTACTGTTCAGGGGAGGAGGGTACTGCACAGGGGAGGAGGGTACTGTTCAGGGGAGGAGGGTACTGCACAGGGGAGGAGGGTACTGCACAGAGGAGGAGGGTACTGCACAGGGGAGGAGGGTACTGCACAGAGGAGGAGGGTACTGCACAGAGGAGGAGGGTACTGCACAGGGGAGGAGGGTACTGCACAGAGGAGGAGGGTACTGCACAGGAGAGGAGGGTACTGCACAGAGGAGGAGGGTACTGCACAGGGGAGGAGGGTACTGCACAGGGGAGGAGGGTACTGCACAAGGGAGCAGGGTAGCAGAAAACAACAATTTCATGGAATGGTGTAATATACATGAACATTACATAAAATTGAAATGAAAGCCACATTTTTTCCAATTTGTCTCAAATTGTAGATCTGGTCATTCTGGACTGGTGTATCTTTGAAATATGTGCCTGGCCCTTTTATTTATGGAGCTATGCAGCCTCAAACCTGTTGGTTTTTGGTGTGCATTGAAATGGATAGTATTGCACAGCATGGTCTGGGGAGCTTCAAAAAGCTTACAAACGCCCAATTTTGAGCTCATAATGTAGATTTTGTCATTCTGGACTGGTGTATCTTTGAAATATGTGCCTGGCCCTTTTATTTATGGAGCTATGCAGTCTCAAACCTCCTGCTCATGTATCTATGATGGGGGTGATGGGAAGTGTAGTTCTGAAGTTCTTCTGAAGGGTACATTTGAAGCCATCTTGGAAACCGAGCACTGTAGACTGCAATTTAATAGTGTAAAATAAGTGGTCAGGATGTCAAAAATAATAATAATAAAAACAATGCACACACCTTATTTAAACAGTTGTAGCAACATATGGGAACATGTAACACACACAAAAAAACAACTTGAGTTCCTTTAAATCACTTTACACAGACTGATGCAGATATTTTTTTTCGTTTGCTTTGCTCTTTTCTTGGTCGGTATGTTAAATTTTGTAATTTTACTCAAAGATTTAATTCCAGTAAATTCAAATCACAAAATGCATCAGGTAAATAAAATTGTAGATGAAACCAAACCATATTTGGATTTGGATGAGATACAGGTATTATTCGCTGTATTTGAATTGAATCATAAATAATAAAAATAATGTGATATCTTGTATGTCGCCCCGGATAAGGGCGTCTGCTAAGAAATAAATAAGAATAATAATGCAAAAACATGAAGAAAATAAGAAAATGTACAGAAGCCACGAGCTTGGAAACTGTGTGGTAGACACAGATTGGCTGTGACACGAGCACTCAATACTCCAATCAGAAAGCAGCATCTCCTTTTTTCTATTGAAAGTAAAATGAAATGAAAGTAAGCGCTACCTTCTTACACCACAAAACAAATGCGCATATTTGTGATAAAAAGCAAAAAAATGACCACATTTTGAATTGATTCTAAGCAATTATAAAATTGAAAATTCCACAGACTGAGGCTAATTCTGTGATTTCTTTCCGCGAATGTGGAATCGCAGAATCCTGGCGGGACTAATGTATACATTCACACTTTAGCTCTTTGCATATTCGCTTTGTATCGTCTCGTCTTTCTTTTAGGTACTGAAAATGGAGGGCAGCAAATACTTAAGGGATGTGTTTCCAAGAATGTCTGTGAGTCTGCACAAGAATATGTGCTCTGAGGGCAATCTGTGTAACGCGGGTCATTTCAGTTAAGAACTCCAATATGTTACCCACATTTAGTAGCAGTGCTGTGCCACCTTTCATAGTGGACCACCATCACAAAGCTGGACTGTGCCTTGATAAAGGATGTAACTTGTTTCTTGTTTTTTCTTGTTTTTCAATTTGAGGAGCTACAGCAACTTGACTATTCTGTTCGGGAGTGTGTATAAATTTGTGGGGTGTTGGTTTGGGGTTATTTTGGTCACTTGTAAATGTTGTATCTACATCATTAATGTTTCTGTACAATACACTTGTTTGTTGGTTAATTGAACTGGGTCCAGAATCTATTTATTTTCTGACAGTATTCCATACATTTTGGAAAACGTTACAAGGTGACCCAAGGGAAGCATGTAGATATTGAAGAGAAGGGGCCCAAGAACAGGTCCTTGGGGGACACCACAAGTGACTGGGTTTGCAACACCACTGCATCCAGCATAGAAAACAGACTGCATGCATCCAGATAGGTAAGAGGACATCCAGGAGAGACAGGTTCCAGAGATTCCAGCATACTTCTGAAGGCAGACAAAAAGAATGCCATGATCTCACAGATAACAATCAAGCAGATTGTTATCTGTGAGATGCTTTATCAGCTGACTGGCTACAGCCCTTTCGAGAGTTTTGGAGAGAAAAGGAAGATTGGAGATGGGAAGATGTGGAAGGGTGGTGGGCAATTCATTGACAGCACACACAGGTGCTCTAGAATAATAATGAAAACCAAAGGCGAAATAAAAAGAGAAAATAAAACACAGTAATAAAACCACAAAACAAAAGTGCTGCTTACACAGTGCCCCCACTGCCGCTAAGCCGGTCAGTATGGGACCTACGCTCAGCTTTTTTTTTATACACTGGGGTGGCCAGAGTTCCCCGTATAACTACACACGTCCCCTCAGGTACGTAATTATTTATTTTACTTTTGAGTTTCTTTTAAGGCAGGCTGTCTCACTCAGCCATGCTTGCCTACTCTTTGTTTACACTGACATCTTCCGCTAGTGTAAGACCACCCAAATGTACAACCAAGCGCAGTTCTTATGGAACCAGCAATCCCTCAAGGCCTGCCTCTCAGCCACTCAGAGAGAGGGAGAGCCAACACACCCTCCCCACCTCTCCGTGTCATCGTTCAGGACTGACAGGCGGATCTTATGAGGCTGCTGCCCTCTTCATGCAGAACCACGCATACGCCAGATAGTCAGCACAGACCTCCCCTGTTACACATCCTCCTCCTCAGAATGGCACCACCGGTCCATTCAAAAATCCTACACCCCCATGCCTTCCCGAGAAAAAAAATCTACGTTTAGATGCAGTTTCCCTGCTCGGTGTACTACCCTGAAGGCATAGGGCTGCAGGGCCAAGTACCACCGCGTGCATCTGGCATTGTTATCCTTCATCCGGTGAAGCCATGCTAAGGGGGCATGATCTGTAACCAGGGTGAAGTGTCACCCCAGGAGGTATTACCGGAGGGACTCGACTGCTCATTTCACTGCGAGACACTCCTTCTCGGTGGTACTATAGTTTTTCTCACGGGGAAGGAGCTTCCTGCTGATATACAGGACTGGGTGCTTGCTTCCCCGCACCTCCTGAGACAACACTGCCCCGAGACCTGTCTCTGACACATCCGCAGGGTGAACCTCCTACTGAAATCAGGACTGCATAGCACTGGCTTGCTACACAGCCTTTGCTTCAAAGCGAGAAAGGTTCTCTGGTACGGCTCCATCCATTGAACCGTATTTGGGGCAGCCTTCTGGGTGAGGTCTGTCAAGGGAGCAGCGAGCGTGGCGAAGCTCAGGATGAACTTCCTATAATAGCCTGCTAGGCCCAAGAAAGAGCACACCTGGGTTTTGGTCGTAGGGACCAGCCAGTCAGCCAAGGCTTTCACCTTAGCAATCAGCGGTCTGATCTGGCCACTCCCTACTAGATACCCCAAATACTCTGACTCACCTGCCTTTTGCGCTCAGGTATGCGGTACGGCCAGAAGTTTGGACTCAGAGCTGGGTAACAATAGAAGCACTTTATCCCCCGGCTGAAACATGCGTAACCGGGCCCCCCTGTTATGTTGGGTCTACTGTCTGTGCTGAGCCTGCTGCAAAATGTCATGCACCCATTTTCCTACAGACTCAAGACGTTTGCGCAGATCCAACACATACCGTACAGTATTGGTCAAATTGTTCTGCTGCTCCTCCCACATCTCTCTGACCAGATGGAGCACACCCTGTGGTCTCCGCCCATGCAGCAGCTCGAATGGTGAAAACCCTGTAGAAGCCTGAAGTTCCTCTCTGACAGCAAAGAGAATGGGAGGAATCAGCTGATCCCAGTAGCGCACATCACTGTCAATAAATCTGCGCAACATGTTTCTGAGGGTCTTATTAAAACGCTCCACAAGACCATCAGTCTGGGGGTGAAAAACCGAGGTCTAATGGTCTTAATCCCCAAAAGTTGACATGTTCCGTGGACTAGCCGGGACATAAAGTTGGTGCCTTGGTCGGTCAGTATTTGCTTTGGGATCCCCACCCGGGAGAAAACCTTCACAAGGTCATTGACAACAGACTTAGCAGATGCAGATCGGAGGGGAATGGCCTCTGGATAATGTGGCTAGGAGACTGTGTGGTCCAGTGGTTAAAGAAAAGGGCTTGTAACCAGGAGTTCCCTGGTTCAAATCCCACCTATCACCTATGATATGGCATGTGGGTGTAAATTCATTTTTGTACTAGTATGTTAAATTATATGAGTGCTTTCACAAGATTATATAAATTGGAGACATAACAAAAATATGATAACAGCGCTTAATGACTAAACAGACACAGAGGATTTATAATTTATTAAACAAAATCCTTTCTTGGAAAAACAACCGTTAAAAAAATGCAAGAATTGCTTTGGAGTAGCAAGAACCACAGTGCTGTCATGGTGGTTGCATTGAGCTCAATGGCAGAACAGAAAACTCTTATCTGTGCCTCATGCTTGCATGAGAAGGGTGTCTGGACCCCAAGGCTGGTGATCTTCTGAAACACCCTGACTGCACTAACAAGGAACACCCAAGAAATAAACAAAACAAGCCAAAGCAAGGAGGCTGTGTGGTCCAGTGGTTAAAGAAAAGGCCTTGTAACCAGGAGGTCCTCGGTTCAAATCCCACCTCAGCCACTGACTCATTGTGTGATCCTGAGCAAGTCACTTAACCTCCTTGTGCTCCGTCTTTCGGGTGAGACGTAGTTGTAAGTGACTCTGCAGCTGATGCATAGTTCACACACCCTAGTCTCTGTAAGTCGCCTTGGATAAAGGCATCTGCTAAATAAACAAATAATAATAATAATAATAATAATGTGTAGCATAATTCAAAATGACCAATAGGTGTGTGTGTATCATGCTGCACTCCTTTCTAACTGTCCCACTATATTTACTGCAATACGCTCAAACGGAGCTTCCACTAGGGGCAACGGTACCAGTGAAGCTCGTGAGACGGCTCTAGGGCTGGCTTTCTGTTTTTGTGAACAATTTTTTATAGTTTTTAGACAATTCACTACAATACTATTCAATATAATAATAGTAATAGCAAACTATTTACAATGCTGGCTGGGACACAAAGCAAAAATAATAAAATTAAAAAACCTATACAGAATTAAAGTAGGTCTCTCACAGCTGTGACAATTTCCGACCATGATGACATAGATCTGTGCTTAACACCATGCAGCTTGGCTGTAGATCTTTCTAACCGTGCAATGGACTGGAGATGTAATAGCCAGGTATGATATAATGGAAGGTCAGGATTGAACCAGGACTGTAGAATAGTTTTCTTTGCAGCAGTAAGAGAAGCTAGCAGGAGCCTACGATTAACTAAGGATAGACAGAGTTTGGAATCATCATTTAGTAGAAATAAAGTGGGTGTTGGTTTAATTTCAGTCTTCAATAATTTAGAAACAGTAATAGCCACACATTCCCAAAACTGCACACTGCTGAGCACTCCCAAAACATATGTAATGTAGTACCCATTTCACCTTTTTTACAAATGAAACAAAACGGGTCTGTTGATATTTTCATTTGAAAACGCTTGAGTGGAGTGGTGTAAGCTCTATGTATAAGTTTAAAATGAATAAATTGGTGTGCTAAATTTTTTGAAGAGATAAAAGTATTTTCCCACCCTTTATCCCAATTAGGAGTGACACAATATTTAGAGTTCTCTATCCCAAATAGTTAAAACTGTCAGAGGTTTTAAAGTATGTTTTATAAAACGATCATATAGAAAAGACACTAACCCTTTGGTCAAAGAAAACCACCCTACAATTGGATGGGAAGGTAACCCAGTGTCCAGAGGTATTCCACAAGCACGGACAGCCGAACGGAGCCGCAAGTACATAAAGTAGGATGATCCGGGGAGAGAGTAGGTGTCCTTAAGGTCCTGGAAACTGAGTAGGCCCTTATCATTAAAAATATAATTTAAAGTGAATATGCCTTTGGATGACTGTGGCAAAGTGCCCGCCCCTGTGTGTATTTTGTGTGTTATGTGTTGTATGTATGGTGCGTATGTTAATGTTGGTGTATAGATTGGTATACGGGATATAAACGGGTCTGTGTTTCACGTGTGTTTAAAGTGTATAATTATATTTAGACACGAGGATGGCACATCACTTCACGTGCAGATAAAATGTGTATAATGTGTGGCACGGGGTTGCACGTAATGAATTCACGTGCTGGGATTCAAGTGAATAATTAATTAGTAATTGAATCCCAGCACAAACAGTATAAATAGATGCACGTTTAGTCACTCGTGGTTGGGTGTTCGGAAGAGGAGAACAGGTGAGAGAGAGAGAGAGGAGTAATTAAAGTAAAATAAGATCGTAAATATAAGTGTTTGTACTCACCGTGTTTGTCTCCGTTTCACCTGTGTGTTAGTGTGTCTAGTCGTTTTGTCTGTCTGTTTATTTTGGCGTCAAGTGCCGTGTCCTGTTTTGTGTACCGTTTAAAACCTTTTATTTGTTAATAAACGCTGAGTGCAGCCATTGCACTCAGCTCATCACAACCACTGTCTGTGTTTGAATTCCTTTCTGGTCTGACGCAACCCACTCTGGCCGTCTTTGTGACACTTGGTGTCTTCGTGGGATAGCCGCGCCTCCAAGCGTCAGACCAGGAGGGGTCTGGATTAAAAAATAAATAAATAAATAAAAAAATAATAATAATAAAGGATTACAAATATTGTTTTTGGGGAAAAAAAAAAAAAAGTCAATGGCAGAAGACGCCATCAAACTGCGGGGCTGGTTCCTGGAGAATGCTGGGCTGGAGGCCCAGTCACTACCCATAGTCGTCCGGGCCCTGTGGATGATGGACAGTGAGAGATGGGAGGCATATCAGGAGGAACACACCCCAAACACCTTGGAGGAAGGTGTGGAGTTTGTCCTCAGCTACCTGGAGGCAACCATAAACGGAACAGCAGCCCAGGTAGCAGGACCACCAGCAGAGGAGTACCTGCTGTCCCCATCTCCACCAGCAGAGGGTGAGTACCTGCTGTCCCCATCTCCACCAGCAGAGGGTGAATGCCTGCTGGTTTTGCCTCCACAGCCCAAGCGGGAGGAGCCTGAGCGTCCACAGCCCAAGCAGGAGGAGCCTGAGCGTCCACAGCCCGAGCGGGAGGAGCCTGAGCGTCCACAGCCCAAATGGGAGGAGCCTGAGCGTCCACAGCCCAAATGGGAGGAGCCTGAGCGTCCACAGCCCAAATGGGAGGAGCCTGAGCGTCCACAGCCCAAACGGGAGGAGCCTGAGCGTCCACAGCCCAAACGGGAGGAGCCTGAGCGTCCACAGCCCAAGCGGAAGGAGCCTGAACGTCCTACGCCTGAGTGGAAGGAGCCCGAACGTCCTACACCTGAGTGGGAGGAGCCCGAACGTCCTACGCCTGAGTGGGAGGAGCCCGAACGTCCTACGCCTGAGTGGGAGGAGCCCGAACGTCCTACGCCTGAGTGGGGGGAGCCCGAACGTCCACAGCCCAAGAGGGGGGAGTCGGTGCGTCCACAGCCCAAAAGGGAGGAGTCGGTGCATCCACAGCCCAAAAGGGAGGAGTCGGTGCGTCCACAGCCCAAAAGGGAGGAGTCGGTGCGTCCACAGCCCAAAGGGAGGCAAGTCGGGGCTTCCACAGCCCTGGGACCCAAGCCACCAGCAGAGGGAAAATGCCTGCTGGTTCAGCCCCAAGAGCCGGAAGGGGAGGAGTTACAGGCTCAACCCCCTGAAAATTTTTGGGGGGGAGAGGGGCAGGAGGCTGGTGTCCCCAAGCAGCCTCTATTCATGCTGCTGAGGGCAGCGCGGCGCGCACCAGCCCAACCGCCAGGAGCAGAGGAGCTGGAGCTGCCTCTGCCTCCACCACCGCCAGGAGCAGAGGAGCTGGAGCTGCCTCTGCCTCCACCACCGCCAGGAGCAGAGGAGCTGGAGCTGCCTCTGCCTCCACCACCGCCAGGAGCAGAGGAGCTGGAGCTGCCTCTGCCTCCACCACCGCCAGGAGCAGAGGAGCTGGAGCTGCCTCTGCCTCCACCACCGCCAGGAGCAGAGGAGCTGGAGCTGCCTCTGCTTCCGCCACCGCCCGGAGCAGAGGAGCAGGAGCTGCCTCTGCTGCCCGTACCTCCACAGGGAGTACGGTGGCCGGAGCCCCAGAAAGGGGAGCTGCCGGCCACGAAGAAGGGGGACGAGGTCTGGAGACCGCTTTCACCAGCAGCAGTTCCGCTGCAGGAGCAAACCAACAGGCTGTCAGCCGTGCCACTACCGGCAGGGGTGCTGACAGCATGGCCAGCCATGGGCCCACTGAAGCCTCCCTTCCCAGCCCGAGACTTTGGCCTGGACTGCTGGATTTTTAAGGGGGGAGGTGGCCGTTGAGGCCATGTGTGCTTTGCACAGGGGGGGGTATATGTGGCAAAGTGCCCGCCCCTGTGTGTATTTTGTGTGTTATGTGTTGTATGTATGGTGCGTATGTTAACCCTTTGCGGTCCATTGTCGGACTGGGTCCGACATTGCAATTATTCCTCACAGGTCCTTTGTCGGACTGGGTCCGACATCATTATAGCAACGCAATAAACGGGTGTTTAGTCGGTTTTTCTCCGGAAAAAGCCGAGAAAACCATTCAATTGCCGAGTGGTAGCAACAGGAGCCGAGACAAGTCGGAAAAAAAAAAAAATAATAAAAAAAGGCGTATTTCATGAATAGTCATACATGGTATCAGGTATCAGATAATGGGCGTCCATAATAAACAAGCTGGCTAAGTGCGTCAGCGCACTGAGGCTATCATGGACATTTGCAGAGCTTTTTTCAGATGTTATAGTAATAAAATAATGACTTGGATCGCATTATTGAGGAGTTTGGTGATAAAACGAGTGATCTGGAGATGATCGATCGGTATGTACGACTATTATTATTATTATTATTTATTTCTTACACAGCTGAACGCTATAGCAAACAAAAGGCTGGGGAGGGGCTGGAGATGCCTAGTGTGTGCTTTGTTGATATGCTGGGCCATTTAAACCCGTTTGACTGTGAAAAAAAATACTTTTAAACAGCGCGTATAAAATTAACTGCGCGTGTGAAAATTAATTAGACCTGGCGTGCCTGACGCGCGATTAATAAATGGACCGCAAAGGGTTAATGTTGGTGTATAGATTGGTACACGGGATATAAACGGGTCTGTGTTTCACGTGTGTTTAAAGTGTATAATTATATTTAGGCACGAGGATGGCACATCACTTCACGTGCAGATAAAATGTGTATAATGTGTGGCACGGGGTTGCACGTAATGAATTCACGTGCTGGGATTCAAGTGAATAATTAATTAGTAATTGAATCCCAGCACAAACAGTATAAATAGATGCACGTTTAGTCACTCGTGGTTGGGTGTTCGGAAGAGGAGAACGGGTGAGAGAGAGAGGAGTAATTAAAGTAAAATAAGATCGTAAATATAAGTGTTTGTACTCACCGTGTTTGTTTGTCTCCGTTTCACCTGTGTGTTAGTGTCTAGTCGTTTTGTCTGTCTGTTTATTTTGGCGTCAAGTGCCGTGTCCTGTTTTGTGTACCGTTTAAAACCTTTTATTTGTTAATAAACGCTGAGTGCAGCCATTGCACTCAGCTCATCACAACCACTGTCTGTGTTTGAATTCCTTTCTGGTCTGACGCAACCCACTCTGGCCGTCTTTGTGACAATGACCAATCTGCATACTTAAATGGTTGCCCCCCAGTCATTAACAAGGGTTATTCCATATCGGAGAGCAGCTGTTAAATTTTGAAAAAACTCCAAGATTTCTTTCAGCCATTTTTCAGATCTTCAGAGAATTAACTATAATAGTACCTGCTCTAAGATTAAAGGCCCTAGACTTAAGCCCTGAAAATGGAATACCTTGACGCCTCAGTGGTGAAACCAGTGAGGCTTCAATTTTACGCCAAGGCACCAAAGATTCTGGGTTCAACCAAATCTGAAAGGCTCTTAACTGGAATGCCCAGTAATACAATTTAAAATTAGGAACCGCCAAACCACCAACCCATTTGGGATTCAGTAAAACTGAGAGTCGAATTCTTGGTCATTTGCCTCTCCAGATAAATTTAGAAATGATGGAATCAACCTGTTTAAAGTAATTAATTGGTGGAGAAAGAGGCAACATGAAAAATAAGAAGTTAATGCGGGGCAGGATATTCATCTTGATAATTGAAATTCGACCATGTAAGGATAGAAGTAAGGGTGCCCATCTCTCTAAATCATTTTCAATGTTCTTTAATAAAGCTACAAAATTATCTTTGCTAATCTGATTAAGCGTGGGTCCGATTTTAATACCTAAGTAAGTGAAGCCGTTAACATTACATTGAATTGGGAAATTTTGGGGTAAGGAGAGGTTCTTATATATTTATATTTAGATATTTATATTTATTTATTTTATATTTAGAGTCATAAGAATAGATTTATTCCAATTTATCTTGTACCCTGATAAATTCCCATATTCCGTAAACACATCCAGAGCCTTTGGGATAGATTTAGAGACATCAGAAATAAATAGCAGGATGTCGTCTGCATATAATGAGATATGATGTTTAGAATCATTAATACTAATGGGAGTAATATCTGAGCTTTGTCTTATAGCTTGGGCCAGAGGTTCTAACAATAAAGCAAATAATGAGGGCGACAAGGGACAGCCTTGCCGGGTGCCTCTTTCTAAAATAAAAGGTGAGGACCTATATAAGCCAGTTTGTACAGATGCTGTAGGAGTATTGTACAAAGTACCAATCATTTTAATAAATAATGAGCCAAAGCCAAATTTTTCTAAAACTAAACACAAAAAGGACCATTCGAGACGGTCAAAAGCCTTTTCAACGTCAAGTGAAAGAATTGCGCACGAGTCAGGTTGACTTCCTGTATTGTCTAATATATGAAGTAGGCGCCGTAAATTGTCTGAGGCAAGCCTGCCCTTCATAAAGCCTGTCTGATCATGACAGATTAAAGAGCCTATATAAGGTTCAAGCCTCAAGACCAGAGCCTTTGCATACAATTTAAGGTCAGAATTAATTAACGAGACTGGTCTATAGCTTGAGAAATCAAGGGGGTCTTTTCCTTTTTTCAGTAATAAAGAGATTAAGGATATCTTTTGGTCTCTATGAAAAGAACCCATGTCCATAGCATAATTAATAGATTTTAATATTAATGGCCCCACCAAATCCCATATGGTCAATAATAGCTCTGGAGGCAAACCATCTAAACCAGGAGACTTCCCTTTTTGCATAGAGCATACAGCACGTTCCAGCTCCTCTAAAGTTAGTGGAGCCTCCAACTGTTCACTCTGTTCCTTACTGAGTCTAGGTAACTTGAGGTTATCCAGAAACACTTTAATCCTGTCTGTGTTGGATTGCTTATCAGACATATACAAAACAGAATAAAAGTCCTTAAAAACACCATTAGTCTCTTCAGGATCAGATGTCAAGACACCATCAGAAGTTCTTATTGCGCTTATGCACGCTAAACGCTCATTATTCTTAAGTCTCAAGGCTAAAAGCCTACTAGGCCGATCTGCGTTTTCATAGTATAATTGTTTGCTTTTGTGTAATAAGAATTCTGCTCTAACTGAGGTCAAATCATTGAATTTATTTTTCAGAATTATTAATTGTCTAGCTCTCTCTGTCAAATATTTGCTTTTCTGCTCTTTTTCAGTATTTAGTATTTCTTTCTCTAATTGAATTATTTGTCTATTGTGAGAAGAATTTAAGCGAGAAGCAGATGCTGTACAGTTGCCTCTTAGAAAACATTTAGTTACTTTCCATAATATTTGTGGCTTGTCAGTCGAGTTGGAGTTCAACTGGATAAATTCAATCAGACCAGAACGCAGCTGTTTAAGGAACTCCTCATTCTGTAATAAATAAGTATTAAATCGCCACCTATTAGAGTGAGACGATTTGGGTACAAGGCTGAAAGAATATAATATAGGGGCATGGTCTGAGGTTAAAATCGATAAAATATCAGTACCCAGCACAAACTGAAATATATCTGGAGAAACAAAGACATAATCAATACGTGAATATGTTTTATGCCTGGCTGAGAAAAAAAGTATAATCCCTAGTATTGGGGTTCCTCATCCTCCAGGCATCCCATAAATTAACCTCCTCCATGAAATGCAATAATGTTTTAGAAGTAGACGGAACAATGATCATTAACGACAATAGCAAAAAACCCCAAAACAACTAAGATTGCCAGCTGCTAAGGAGAAGTGTCCAAACTTGCTGACTAAAAGGGATTCAAGGAAATGCATTCACATGGATTACGGAGTGGTTAACAGGTAGAAAACAGAAAGTACTGATTAGAGGAGAAACCTCGAAATGGAGCGAGGTAACCAGTGGTGTACCACAGGGATCAATATTAGGTCCTCTGGTATTCCTAATCTACATTAATGATTTAGATTCTGGTATAGTAAGCAAACTTGTTAAATTTACAGACGACACAAAAATAGGAGGAGTGGCAAACACTGTTGCAGCAGCAAGGGTCATTCAAAATGATCTAGAGAGCATTCAGAACTGGGCAGGCACATGGCAAATGACATTTAATAGAGAAAAGTGTAAATTATTGCATGCGGGCAATAAAAATGTGCATTATAAATATCATATGGGAGATAGTGAAATTGAAGAAGGGAACTATGAAAAAGACCTAGGAGTTTATGTTGACTCAGAAATGTCTTCATCTAGACAATGTGGGGAAGCTATAAAAAAGGCTAACAAGATGCTCGGATATATTGTGAGAAGTGTTGAATTTAAATCAAGGGAAGTAATGTTAAAACTCTACAATGCATTAGTAAGACCTCACCTAGAATATTGTGTTCAGTTCTGGTCACCTCGTTACAAAAAGGATATTGCTGCTCTAGAAAGAGTGCAAAGAAGAGCAACCAGAATTATCCCGGGTTTAAAAGGCATGTCGTATGCAGACAGGCTAAAAGAATTTAATCTATTCAGTCTTGAACAAAGAAGACTACGCGGCGATCTGATTCAAACATTCAAAATCCTAAAAGGAAACTTTTTTGACCTTGTGGAAGGGTGGTGGGTAATTCACTGACACACGGGAGAGACAGGTGATTTTGACAGCATCGCACAGGTGCCCAATTTTATTTAGTGGGGCAGTTCCACGTTTTGGCCTGCAGAGGGCACTGTTGTCTGTGGTCTGCCTATCACAAATGATAGACAGAGCCAGAGAGATACCAGGGGTGGTACCTTTCTAAATTATAGGCACACTCGCAGGTGCTCAAACCAAAAATAAGCAAAAGGAGAAAAGAACAAGGAAAATAAAACACAGTAATCAAAAACTACAAATAAAAGGTGCTGCACTCGGCAGCTTCACCCCGACCGTCGCTACCCGCACGGTCCGGGTCTCCGTCCTACTCTCGCCGCTCCCTCAGACTGCTAAAACAAATACTGATGGGGTAGCACAGACTGAGTGCTTTGTGCATCTATATATACAATTGTGCTGGGATTCAATTACTAATTGATTATTCACTTGAATTCCAGCACGTGAACTAATGTGTGTACTCCCACATGCTCACATATCAATACACTTTTAATTTGCACGTGAAGTGATTTGTGCCAACCTCATCTCTAAATACAATTATACATTTTAAACACTTGTGCTCATTACCCACATTATATCCCATGTACCAACTACAATACACCAACATTAACACACCATACACAACACACAAATAAACACAGGGGCAGGGCACATTGCCACAATGCCCCAATGAGATTAAGCTCTCTTTTATTAGAGACTGACTACACCCTGAATCTAAGAGAGCCTGGGTTTGTGTATCATCCACAGACATAGGAATAACAAAACCTGGCTGATGGAATGGAACACTCTTACCTGGCCGAATGAGGTCACATCCCATAGCGGGGCACTCCCAGTCGGTATGGCTCAACTCCCAGCTTGTTCCACACATCAGTGAACTGGTTCCTCGCCAGGAAGCTTCAGCAGGAGGTTGAGACACAGGAGCCATCAAAGGAGCTCGACGGTAGGGTGGCCGTGCGAGACCACGGTCCAACACTGCAGCAGCCCCTGGGTGACCCCACTCCGCCCCAGTTCTCGGGCCGGGAGCTCCCATCGTCACACTCCATCCAAAGACCTGGCTACCCCTTCCCCCCAGTCCCTTCGCCCTCCCTGGGGCCAGTAGAGGGGGTGATGCTGGTGTAGCGCTGTTCCCAGGCAGCTGCGGACGTTGTTTCTGCTGCCTGGTACTACTCTGCCAGTTGGATCGCCCGATCCAGGGTGGCGGGTGCCTGCCGTTGCACCCTGCCGGGTGGCGGGTGCCTGCCAGAGCCAAGCACTGCAGGAACCGCTCGACTATGATTACCTCCACCAGGCTGGCAGTGGTGGTGGCCTCCGGGTTCAACCATCCCCGGACATAATCATGCAAGCGGTGCGAGATGGCCCTGGAGTGTTCCTCCACAGAGAATCCTCTACTATTGCACTGCTTTGGTTGGGCAATGCCAGTGAATCCCACTGGGCAATTCACTGACAGACATGGGAGACAGAAGGTTTTATTTGAAACACCACAAGGGTGCCCCTTTTTATTTGGGGAATTTTCTTTTTTTAAAGAGCTGGTGCTGCAACTCCCCTTATACCAACGATGGTAAGCAGGGGTTACACTTATCTGACAACACACACAGGTGCTCTAAAATAATAATGAAAACCAAAGGCAAAATTAAAAGAGAAAATGAAACACAGTAATAAAACTACAAAACAAGAGTGCTGCTTACGCAGTGCCCCCACTGCTGCTACGCCAGTCAATACGGGCCTCCAACCTACGCTCCGCTCTTTTCTATACACTGGGTTGGCCAGAGTTCCCCGTATAACTACACACGTCCCTTCGGGTACGTAATTATTTATTTTACTTCTTAGTTTCTTTTCAGGCAGTCTGTCTCACTCAGCCACGCTTGCCTGCTCTTTGTTTACATTGACGTCTTTTTCCAGCGTCACTGGTTATCCTCTCTCCGGCCACCCAAATGCACAACCAGGCACAGTTTTTATGGAGTGAGCAATCCCCCAAGGCCTGCCTCTCAGCCACTCAGAGAGAGGGAAAGCCAACACACCCTCTTCCCCACCTCTCCGTGTCATCGCTATGAATGACAGGCAGATCTTATGAGACTGCTGCCCTTTACCTGCAGAACCATGCATACGCCACATAGTCTGCACAGTCCTCCCCTGTCACAGATGGAAATTAGATAAGTCAGCTGGGTCGAGGTAGGGTTTTTTGAGTACCGGCGTAACTCTAGATGAGCTTAAGGGCATCAGGAACCGAGTCTGAGTCCAGGGACAGGTTGAGAGCGTGCATAATGGAAGGAGCAAAATCAGAGGCACAGAGATGGACAAGGTTATTCGGCCAGGGGTCCAGGGGTATGTGGCAGTGGTTGATTTCAACAGTAAGCCGGAAACATCAGCAATGGGGAGAGGACAGAAGGAGGAGAGGGCAGGAGGGGCAACTGGAGGGGCAACTGGAGGAGCGTCAAGGTGGTTAAGTAGTAAACTGAGTTTGTGGTGGGAGAGCGTAGAACAGATGTTGTCAATTTTATTCCGAAAGAAAGAGGAGAAAAAATGACAGGTAAGAGAGGAGGATGAACAGGAGATGGATCTGTCGGTGGCTGGATGTAGGATTTGGTCAATGGTCTTAAAGAGAACCTTGGGTTTACCGTGTCCCATAGTTATGATTTCAGAGAAGTACTTCACCCTGGGCGTGGTGAATGCACGCATGTACCTCACAAGATGGTCGGTCCAGATCTCTCTGTGAACCGTTCATCAAGATGACCTCCACATGCTCTCAATGACTTATCAAGTTCTCTCTCAGTTCCGACAAGAGAGAAGCAATTTCAAGTAACAGTACAGAAAGTACACAATGTAATGTCTCAGTTCAACAAAGGATTTAGTTTCTAATTCCACTGTATTATTTTACAATCCTTTACTTTCCACTCTGAGGTGCCACTCATGTAGGTCAACCACTGGACCTTGCACAGGAACACCCAATACCTGCACCAACCAAGAGCAGCAGTGCCTGACCTCCACCTCAAAAGAGACCACAGGTAAGGGATCACCAGGATCCCTTTTAAAAATCAATATATGCAACCATGCAACAGGTGCACAGATGGAAGCGAAGTTAATATAAACATTTTAACCTGGAAGATTTGCCATTAGCTGTCAAGAAAATTAGAGAAAAATAGAATGTTTTTTTAGGACGGAAAGTGAATTAATGACAAAAAGTATGTTTGTGTACATGAATGATACTTCCTAAGAAAGAAAGAAAACTTAAGTATTGTATTTGGAAGGAAGCCTCTCTGTTTTTACCGGCTCAGATTCACTTCTCTCTAGTCTTTGTTTCTCAAATTCTTCCACTGAAATGCTAATCCAGGGAACTCCCTCTACACTCGGGCTCGGTGTTACCAACCTCGGCAAATTAAACCTGTCTTCTTGTTTTCCAGAGGGTTTCTCCAGAATGGTCCACAGCAAGTCCTGCACATTGCCTACAAACTGCCTTCCACCAATGTCCATAAACTTTGGAGTCACAAGGTCAACTATCAATACCAAATGTTGTAACACAGATTTGTGCAACACTGAAACGATGCCAGGTAATATTATTTATTTGTAATATATAAACAAAACCGTGTGGGTATGTAAAACTGGAGAGATATTTTACAAAATCAAAACAGAAAATAACTTTTCTAAAACAGTAACTGAAAAGAGGAAAGTGGGATTAAGAGATCAATCATATTCCCATTACATCACTGGTACAGGAACTTATCTTTCTCTTTTCCATTCAAGCGTATGAGGGCGCTACCCCGTCTGGTTTGGAGTGTTATGGCTGTGAAACAATGGACTGCTCCAATTACATCACTACAAAGTGCCTTGGCAATGAAAACCATTGTATGATGATGGGAGCGGGTGAGTCAAGTTTCAATGCTGTTACTGTTTTATTTCAATTAATTAATAATACATTTTTTAAAATTATTTTTCAAATTATTGAATCATTTTAGAGGTAGGGGTAGATAATGTTCTTTGGGTGTTGCAAAAGGTGGTTTGTGAATAGTTACTGTATACCAGAACAAATGAAATCTAAATGAGCGAGGTGCTGCATCAGCACAGTCTTGATCCTTTATCCGTCTTTTTAGAAGATTTCATTTCAAGTTTTCAACGATGCACACATGTACACATTCATACATTAGCTCTTTACATATTTCACTTGGTATGACCTCGTCTTTCTTTTAGGTACTGAAAATGGAGGCCAGCAAATACTTAAGGGATGTGTTTCCAAGAATGTCTGTAAGTGCTGTGAGGGCAATCTGTGTAACGCAGGTCATTTTCAGATAAGAACTCAAATATGTTACCCACCTTTAGTAGCAGTGTTGTGCCAGTAAGGCTGACATAGAAAATCAATAATTAATGAATGTCAATAATATTTGCACCACAGCCAATGTAAAGTAAGCCCCACCTATGACAAGAAATGCAATAAATGTTTACAGAACCCACCCCTATTTGGAAAAGACTGCAAAGCAGTTGGCTAGAAAAAACGAATTCATTGTCACTTACTGGAATGTGTTAAGAGATAACACTTAATAGAAATGTTTAAAGGTCAATTGCACAGTTTTTTTCAAAGAAACATGCGAAGTAATACAAAATAATATAGAAACATCAACATAAATAATCACTATTATATATTCAGCCTGCATTTGTCTGTTTGACATTATTACCCAGTTTATTTTGGAAAGGTCTACCTCATATCCAGGCATCCCCAGTTGTGGAGTACACATGCATTTGGTAATTATTGGAAATTCGTGGCATCAAATGAAATAAACTCAATATTTTATTTACAAAAACTATCAGAAACAGCAAGACTCAGTCAACCTGATTAAAGCAATTTGAGCTGCACAGGGTGAACAGGACCCAACCTGCCCTGAACTTTTGGCATAGAAGCTTTAATGTCTCTATACATTATTTTTTCAACACTGTGTCTAATTGTATAATACACTGAAAAGTAAAGGCACTAGTAAGACCCTTTTAGGGTTCCTGTGGTTGATACTGTAGAGGAACCCTTTAAGGGGCTTCGAGAAACTTTCTTTTTTTGTCTTATTTATCAAGCAATAAAATGTCGTTGCTCTCTTCTAATCATTGTCTAAATATATAAATTGATATTGTTATATTTCATTCTTTTCAAAAATAGCAAAGGATTAATTATGTCTGCGCGGTCATGCAGGCATAGTTAAGGTTTGAATGAAGGTTCTGTTTAAAGTCGATTTTTCAATCAGCTCAAAGATACAGCGTGGTGATAAAAACAGCTGTTTAAAAAAAACTGAAAAATTAAGATGCTTTTGTATACACCTGTATCTCAAAAAGTACTGCCAATTCAGGAACCACACTTGACATACACATAGTCCCGGGAGTGCAGATGTGCAACGGGGTATTTATATTATACTTAAGTTTTAAATAACTTTAGCATAACAGAGGCAGAAATGTTTAAAGGGACTAGGAGCTCTTGAAATAAACAAATCCCTTGGGCCTGATGAGATCCTCCCAATAGTACTCAAAGAAATGAAAGAAGTTATTTACAAACCGCTAACCAAGATCATGCAACAGTCAACACTTCTGCCTCTGTTATGCTAAAGTTATTTAAAACTGATAGGAACAGGTCGACATGTGGGGCATGTTGTCCGTGTCCTCCTTTGTAAAAACCTGTGAAAAGTAATCATTTAATATATTTGCTATTTTTTTTTCTTCATCTATGATTTTGCCATTTGTGTCTCTTAGACATTTAACCTCCTCTTTGAATGTTCTCTTGCTGTTATAATATTGGAAAAACATTTTGGAATTAGTTTTAGCCCCCTTAGCAATATTGATTTCTATCTCTCGCTTGGCCTTTCTGACTTCCTTTTTGATTTGTGTTTGCAGTTCCAAGTACTCTTTCTGTGTGCTTTGTTTTTGGTCCCTTTTAAACGCTCTGTAAAGTGCCTTTTTTCGCTGAATATTTTTTTAAATTTATCTATTAAACCATTTTGGCCATTTTGTTTTAGATTTAGATTTGTCTACTTTTGGGATGTAATTGTTTTGCGCATCTAATACTACATTTTAAAAAAACAGCCATCCTTTTTCTGTGGATGTTTTCTCTATTTTACTCCAATCTCCTTCTGTTATTCTCTGTTTCATACCTTCATAGTTTGCTTTTCTAAAATTGTAAACCTTAGCTTTAGTTATTACTTTTGGGGTTTTAAAAAATACTTCAAATGAGACCATGTTGTGGTCTGAGTTTGCCAATGGCTCTCTGACCTCTGTTTTAGTTATTCTGTCTTCATTATTTGAAAAGACTAAATCAAGGCATGCCTCCCCTCTAGTCGGTGCCTTGACAAATTGTGTTAGGAAGCAGACATTTGTCATTTCCACCATTTCAATTTCGTCCGTCGTGCCCCCCATCGGGTTTTCCCATTTTATATGGGGGAAGTTGAAATCCCCCATTAGTATGGCTTCTCCTTTTCTACACACATTTCGAATGTCATTGTATAACAGATTATTTTGCTCAGTGTCTGAATTTGGCGGTCTATAACATGCTCCTATTATTATGCCCTGTGGCAGGAATGGCTGAGACGGTGACGTCAGGACATATGCAGGAAGTAAAATAAACTGACACCAGGCACTGCAGTTCAAAAGAAAAAAGCGGCTGCACCGTTTTATTAAGCAAAAATAACAAAAAAAATAAAATATTTTAACAAAAAGAAACTTGCTCACAGAGCGAAAATAAATATTTAAACAAAACAAGTCTCGAACAGAAAATAAATGAAACAACACAGGTCAGGCTGGGCAGATTGCCTTCACTGTTCCTATGTCTATTCGACTCGTATTCCGTTTCATTTTCACTCACTACGCTCCTCTCGTACACCCACCTTAAACACCCACACCGAGCTGGAGAGCTGCAGGCTTTTTAAATTCAGGTGACCATCTCCCGATTAGCAACAAAATTAATCACTTAATTCGGGAGATGGCCACCTTCTGCATGAGTTTACTAAATACTGTGTGGATGGGGCTTCCCATCCACGCTACTAAATAATAACAAACAAACAGCTACGTCGTCACATCTATAAACAAAACAGTAACTAAATACAGAAATAATAACAGAACACACGGCACCTCGTCATCATAAATATAATAAATCATAATAAACAAACACAAAACAAATACAAAATACACTGCACAGGGGCAGAAGGGGAGACCCCGATCTAAAAATAAATAAATGTACAGGGTTCCTCGCAGTGTTACATGCCCTTTGAATTTTTGTCCATTATTCTGACCCATATTGATTCGGTGTTGTTTTATTTGTCCAGATTTAACACCTGGGCTTCAAGACTATTTCTTATGTATAGCGCTACCCCTCCGCCTCTTCTGTCCTGCCTGTCTTTCCTATACAGTGTGTACCCACTAATATTATATTCGTCTCCATCACTCTCAGACAACCAAGTTTCTGTAACACCTATCACATCATAGTTACTTGTTAGTGCAATAGCTTCAAGTTCTAACTTTTTGTTTCTGAGACTTCTAGCATTAAGATAAATACATTTAATAGTGGTCTTACCTGAGTTGTTGCCCTTGTTTTGATGTGATCTCCCTTCTGTTTTTTTGTTTTCTCCCCCCTTCCTTTCTAGTTTAAACGGTTCTGGACCTCCTGAAGGATCCTTTCTCCAAGTAGATTGGTCCCCTTTCTGTTTAAGTGCAGTCCGTCCCACCTGTATAGATAGTCCTTGTTGTAGAAAGTGCTCCAATGTTCAAGAAAGGTGAAGCCTTCCTGTGTGCACCACGATTTCAGCCATGCATTTTGATTTTGTATTTCCAGCTGTCCAGATGGTCCTTTGCAAGGTGCCTTCAGTATTCCAGAAAATACCATAGTTTTGGTCTTGTCTTTTAATTTCCTTCCTAGCTCTCTGAATTTGTTTTGCAGGGATCTTGGGCTGTCTCTTCCAATGTTGTTTGTACCGATGTGGACGACTACTACCGGGTCGTCTCCTGTTCGTTCTAGGAGCCTGTCCACGTTCTCAGTGATGTGATTGACAGAGGCTCCTGGAAGGCAGTACACTGTTGTAGTAAGGGGGTCCAAATTGCGAACTGAGCTTGCTGTGTTTCTCAATATGGAGTCCCAAACAATCATGACCTCCCTTCTTTTTGCTGCCTGGCCAGCACTGTTTATAGGGTCCTTGATGTTGTTCCTTTCATTCTCTTGATGTTGGTTTTGGTCATCTAAATGTTGAAGTGGGTCAAATTTGTTGGATGTTTGGATTTCTGGTGGTTGTGTTTGACAAAGTTTCTTTTTTTCCCTGCTTCTGCCTACCTAGCTGTTTTGACTCTCTTCTGTCTCCCTGGTGGCTTTCAGTCTGCTAGGGGTGCAGACTTCCATGAATTGCATGAACTGAGGGTGTGCCAGCTCCTCAAGCTCCTGTTGCTGTCTCATTTTCTGCAGTAGCCACCATCACATTAAATTTTATGACGACACTGGATTTAACGAAGGGGTACTGGCAGATACCCTTGACCCTGGAATCCAGAGAGAGGACGGTGTTTTCGACTCCCTTCGGGTTGTACCAATTTAGGACCATGCCCTTTGGGTTGCACGGAGCACCAGCCACTTTCCAGCGGATGATGGATCGCATTTTGCGGCCCCATCAGCAGTACGCCGCTGCTTACATAGATGACGTGGTTATCCACAGTGTGGATTGGCCGAGTCATCTGTGTAAGGTGGAGGCGGTATTGCAATCCTTGCAGGAGGCTGGGCTCACTGCTAACCCAAAGAAATGTGCCATTGGGAAGAGTGAGTCAGAGTATTTGGGATATCGAGTAGGGAGTGGCCAGATCAGACCGCTGATTGCTAAGGTGAAAGCCTTGGCTGACTGGCCGGTCCCTACGACCAAAACCCAGGTGAGCTCTTTCTTGGGCCAAGCAGGCTATTATAGGAAGTTCATCCCGAGCTTCGCCACGCTCGCTGCTCCCTTGACAGACCTCACCAGGAAGGCTGCCCCAAATACGATTGAATGGATGGAGCCGTACCAGAGGGCCTTTCTCGCTTTGAAGCAAAGGCTGTGTAGCAAGCCAGTGCTGTGCAGTCCTGATTTCAGTAGGAAGTTCACCTTGCGGATGCGTCAGAGACAGGTCTCGGGGCAGTGTTGTCTCAGGAGGTGCGGGGAAGCGAGCACCCAGTCCTGTATATCAGCAGGTAGCTCCTTCCCCGTGAGAAAAACTATAGTACCACCGAGAAGGAGTGTCTCGCAGTAAAATGAGCAGTCAAGTCACTCCGGTAATACCTCCTGGGGCAACACTTCACCCTGGTTACAGATCATGCCCCCTTAGAATGGCTTCACCGGATGAAGGATAACAATGCCAGAATCACGTGGTGGTACTTGACCCTGCAACCCTATGCCTTCACAGTAGTCCACCGAGCAGGGAAACTGCATCAAAACGCAGATTTCTTCTCTCCGGGAGGCATGGGGGTGTAGGATTTTCGAATGGACTGGTGGTGCCATTCTGCGGGGGAGGATATTTAACAAGGGGAGGGGGGGAGCTGTGCTGACTGTCTGGAGCATGCGTGGTTCTGCAGGAAAAGGGCAGCAGCCTTGTAAGATCTGATGAATCCCATAAGTAAGGTGCTTGGTCATGCATTCGGATAGCAATGATTGGGAATACACAACACTGTTTACCAGTATTGGTATTTCTGGGATCAATAAGCTACTAACAACCAAACGAGCAAGATGGGCTGAATGGCCTCCTCTCATTTGTAAACTTTCTTATGTTCTTAAGACGCTGGCTGAGAAGGCCAGTGTAAACATAGACCAGGCAGGAAAGTCAGTGGTTGGAGCGAGCGACCAAAATAGGCAAGTATGGCTGAGGAAGACAACCAGCCTAGAGAAAGAAGATTATATATAAAATAAATTGTTACATATCCGAGGGAACATGTCTGAGTAGAAGGGGAACTTGGGCACCCTAGTTATAGTGCATACAAGCGTAGGACGGAGACCTAGCGGCAGTGGGGGCACTGCGTAAGCAGAATCTTTATTTTGTAGTTTTATTCTGTGTTTTATTTTCCCTTTTCTTTTGCCTTTTGTTATTTATTATTTCAGAACATCTGTGAGTGTGCAAGCTTTTAACTGTTTACCAGTATTGGTATTTCTGTTGTCTTGTTTACCGTTGCCAGTATTCAGGCCATGGAAAACAGCACCCTCTGCGGGCTAAAATAAATAAAAAAAGAAAATAAATAAAACTGGGCACCTGTGCGGTGTTTTCAATTAAACCTTCTGTCTACCGTGTGTGTCAATGAATTGCCTACCACCCTTGCACAATACCTTTCTGCGTTTTTTTAATACACTATTTTACAGCTGTTGGAATGAAATGATTGTTCTCAAATAAGACCAGATTGAACATTTTCCAACCATTTAGTAAAGAAAGAGCATCCATTGGAGAATGTGGGCATCGATCCAGCTACTTCTCGCATGCTAAGCGAGCGCGCTACCATTTGAGCTAATTCCCCACACTTGACAACGTATGACACGTGGCTGCCCATTTACCTTCAAACGGGAATGCCAACGTGTTCCACTACAGACCTCCGCTCTGTCGAGGTTGCACGTACTCTTTTTATTTATATATATACTCTAAGCACACTCTTAAGCTCAGGGGAGATGTTTAGGAGGATATAAAGATGTTTCGGTCTCCTGTAAGTGGATTGTTCATGCACTGAGCTTGCAACGTATCCAGATGACTTTTAATAATCAAGAAATTCACACAGACTCACTCGATTTGAAGTTTTAACGAATCAGGGTAGTATTAGTACCCCTTCGGTTTATTAAATGCTTAAAAATGGATTGAGTAGTTACAGACTATGTCTAATCCTAACTGACAGGCAACCTCGGCAGTCCAGTGCCTTAACTGGACCGTCGGTGTAGTAGCATTAATACATCAAATACATTTTATGGTTACAACATGTATCAATATAAGAGAGATATAGATTCCAAATAGTTCTTACCTCCTAAATTATATATGGAAGTGTAGAATATAAGCGTGTATAAGCAACATCGTGGGAGAAGTACAGTCGTGGACAAGTACAACGCAGTTAGAAGCAGAAAGGAGGAATTACATCTTTAAATTTGGAGTTGCTTTAATCAGAAAACATTGCAGCTTAAAGCCTTGCAGCTGCGTGTATTTTTCTGATAAGCTGAAACTCGGAGCAGCTGATTCAAATCCCGTGGCGTTCTGGGACACGGGGGAGGAGCGGAGCACGCAGCACAAACACAAACAAACAAAAGGCAGGCAGACTTCCCAGCGACAGCGTGTGGAAGCGACATCGTGGGACAAGTACAGTCGTGGACAAGTACAACGCAGTTAGAAGCAGTTTGAAAGCAGGTTGACAGCTGCAGAAGCTACACTAAACTAAAAAAAAAAAAAAAAATGGTCTTCAAGCCAGTAATCTGTGACAACTGCATGATGTGGGAAATCCGAGAAAACCCAACAGAGCTCAACCAAGTTTGTGTAAAGTGCCGCACGATCCAGGACTTGCTTCAGTGATTAAGCCTGCTAGAAAAGGAGCTGGAGGAAATGAGACAGCAACAGGAGCTTGAGGAGCTGACACACCCACAATTCATGGAAGTCTGCATCCCTAGCAGACTGAAAGCCACCAGGGAGATGGAAGAGAGTTGAAACAGCTGGGTTCAGATAGGCAGAAGCAGGGAAAAAAAGAAACTTCGTCAAACACAACCACCAGAAATCCAGACATCCAACAAATTTGAGCCACTTCAACATTTAGATGACCAAAACCAACATCAAGAGAATGAAAGAAACAACATCCAGGACCCTGTAAACAGTGCTGACCAGGCAGCAAAAAGAAGGGAGGTCATGATTGTTGGGGACTCCATACTGAGAAACACAGCAAGTTCAGTTCGCAGTTTGGACCCCCTTACTACAACAGTGTGCTGCCTCAGGAGCCTCAGTCAAGCACATCACTGAGAATGTGGACAGGCTCCTAGAATGAACAGGAGATGACCCGGTAGTAGTCGTCCACATTGGTACAAACAACATTGGAAGAGACAGCCCAAGATCCCTGCAAAACAAATTCAGAGAGCTAGGAAGGAAATTAAAAGACAAGACCAAAACTGTGGTATTTTCTGGGATACTGCCGGCGCCTTGCAAGGGACCATATGGACAGCTGGAAATAGAAAATCAAAATGCATGGCTGAAATCGTGGTGCACACAGGAAGGCTTCACCTTTCTTGAACATTGGAGCACTTTCTACAACAAGGACTATCTATACAGGTGGGACGGACTGCACTTAAACAGAAAGGGAACCAATCTACTTGGAGAAAGGATCCTTCAGGCGGTACAAAAGCATTTAAACTAGAAAGGAAGGGGGGAGAAAACAAAAAAACAGAAGGGAGACCACATCAAAACAAGGGCAACAACTCAGGTAAGACCACTATTAAATGTATTTATCTTAATGCTAGAAGTCTCAGAAACAAAAAGTTAGAACTTGAAGCTACTGCACAAACAAGTAACTATGATGTGATAGGTGTTACAGAAACTTGGTTGTCTGAGAGTGATGGAGACGAATATAATATTAGTGGGTACACACTGTATAGGAAAGACAGGCAGGACAGAAGAGGCGGAGGGGTAGCGCTATACATAAGAAATAGTCTTGAAGCCCAGGTGTTAAATCTGGACAAATAAAACAACACCGAATCAATATGGGTCAGAATAATGGACAAAAATTCAAAGGGCATTGTGGCAAAGTGCCCCCCCTGTGTGTGTTATATGTTACGTGTTGTGTGTAAATGTTGGTGTATAGGCATTGGTACACGGGATATAAGCGGTCTGTGTTTCACGTGTGTGTAAATTGTATATTTGTATTTAGGCACGGGGATGGCACATCACATCACGTGCAAGTAAAAAGTAATATGTGAGCACGGGGAATTGCACTTTAATTAATTCACGTGCAGTTGTACCGAGATTCCAATTGAATGATTGACTAGCAATCGAATCTCGGTACAACTGCATAAAAGCTGCATGTTTTCACTCACTGGGGGTTGGTGTTCGGTGAGTGGAGAACGGGTTAGGAGACGGAGGGTATTTAAAAGTAATAATAGTAAAAGAAGCTCACCGTGTTTGTCTGTGTAGTTCGTTTTGTCTGTCTGTTTATTTTGGCGTGTAGTGCCGTGTCCTGTTTTGTGTTCTGTTTGGTAAACCTTTTTATTTTGTTAATAAACGCTGAGTGCAGCCATTGCACTCAGCTCAGCATCACCACCGTCTCTGTCTGTGTGTTTCTCTCTGGTCTGAGTTCCTCCCTGCAGCCATCTTTGTCACACGTGGTGTCAGAACCGGGACAACAGCGCCTCCAGGGCTCAGGCCAGAGCGGGAACCGCAGTTTTTTTTTTTTTGTGGAAAAGTAAATAAAAAAAAAAAAAAAAAAAAAAATGGAAGGCTGGAACTGGAGAGACGGCTGCAGTGAGCTGGAGGATCTCCTCGGCAGGTTGGAGGACCAAGGTTGGTGCCTTGCCTGCGGGGTGTATGGGCACACGGTGGCTGTCTGCCCCTTCCAGGAAGAGGAGGAGGAACCAGCCCAAAGGAGGAAGGTGAGCAGAAGGAGGCAGAGAGGGGGAAAAATGAGGAGGAAGCAGAGGGAGCCAAGGTGGTGCACCATGTGCATTGCATATGGGCATGAGGACGAGGACTGCCCAGAGCAGGAGCCAGGGGAGAAGGAGCCCGAACGTCCTGCGCCTGAGTGGGAGGGGCCCGAACGTCCTGCGCCTGAGTGGGAGGAGCCCGAACGTCCTGCGCCTGAGTGGGAGGAGCCCGAACGTCCTGCGCCTGAGTGGGAGGAGCCCGAACGTCCTGCGCCTAAGTGGGAGGAGCCCGAATGTCCACAGCCCGAGTGGGAGGAGTCGGTGCGTCCACGGCCCAAGAGGGAGGAGTCGGTGCGTCCACGTCCCAAGAGGGAGGAGTCGGTGCGTCCACGTCCCAAGAGGGAGGAGTCGGTGCGTCCACGTCCCAAAAGGGAGGAGTCGGTGCGTCCACGGCCCGAGAGGGAGGAGTCGGTGCGTCCACGGCCCGAGAGGGAGGAGTCGGTGCGTCCACGGCCCGAGAGGGAGGAGTCGGTGCGTCCTGTGTCCGGAGGGGAGGAGCTGAAGGCCCAAACCCCTATTTTTTTTTGGGAGGGACGAGGGCGTGAAGCTCAGGCTCCACAGCAGCCGCTGTTTTTGCTGCTGAAGGGAGCCCAGCGGAGACGCCCGCCACCAGCTCTACCCCCGCTGTCGGAGGAGCCGGCAGCGCCACCAGCCCTACCCCCGCTGTCGGAGGAGCCGGCAGCGCCTCCACCACCACCCGAGGGAGAGGAGCAGGAGCTGCCTCTGCCTCCACCACCACCCGAGGGAGAGGAGCAGGAGCTGCCTCTGCCTCCACCACCACCCGAGGGAGAGGAGCAGGAGCTGCCTCTGCCTCCACCACCCGAGGGAGAGGAGCAGGAGCTGCCTCTGCCTCCACCACCACCCGAGGGAGAGGAGCAGGAGCTGCCTCTGCCTCCACCACCACCCGAGGGAGAGGAGCAGGAGCTGCCTCTGCCTCCACCACCCGAGGGAGAGGAGCAGGAGCTGCCTCTGCCTCCACCACCCGAGGGAGAGGAGCAGGAGCTGCCTCTGCCTCCACCATCTCCAGGAGCAGAGGAGCAGGAGCTGCCTCTGCCTCCGCCACCACCACCGCAAGGAGCAGAGGAGCAGGAGCTGCCTCTGCCTCCACCATCTCCAGGAGCAGAGGAGCAGGAGCTGCCTCTGCCTCCGCCATCACCACTGCAAGGAGCAGAGGAGCAGGAGCTGCCTCTGCCTCCGCCACCACCACCGCAAGGAGCAGAGGAGCTGGAGCTGCCTCTGCCTCCACCACCGCCAGGAGCAGAGGAGCTGGAGCTGCCTCTGCCTCCACCACCGCCAGGAGCAGAGGAGCTGGAGCTGCCTCTGCCTCCACCACCGCCAGGAGCAGAGGAGCTGGAGCTGCCTCTGCCTCCACCACCGCCAGGAGCAGAGGAGCTGGAGCTGCCTCTGCTGCCCGTACCTCCGCAGGGAGTACGGTGGCCGGAGCCCCAGAAAGGGGAGCTGCCGGCCACAAAGAAGGGGGAGGAGGTCTGGAGACCACTTTCCCCAGCAGCAGTTTCGCTGCAGGAGTTCTTGTGGCCGGAGCCCCACAGGAGGGAGCTGCCGGCTATGAAGAAGGGGGAGGTCGGGGGACCACCTGCCCCCGCAGCTTTTTCGCTGCAGGACGGGACCAGCATGCTGTCAGCCGTGCCACTACCGGCAGGGGAGCTGACAGCATTTCCAGCCATGGGCCCACTGAAGCCTCCCGTCCCAGCCCGAGACTTTTGCCTGGACTGCTGGGTATTTAAGGGGGGAGGTGGCCGTTGAGGCCATGTGTGCGTTGCACAAGGGGGGGTATATGTGGCAAAGTGCCCCCCCTGTGTGTGTTATATGTTACGTGTTGTGTGTAAATGTTGGTGTATAGGCATTGGTACACGGGATATAAGCGGTCTGTGTTTCACGTGTGTGTAAATTGTATATTTGTATTTAGGCACGGGGATGGCACATCACATCACGTGCAAGTAAAAAGTAATATGTGAGCACGGGGAATTGCACTTTAATTAATTCACGTGCAGTTGTACCGAGATTCCAATTGAATGATTGACTAGCAATCGAATCTCGGTACAACTGCATAAAAGCTGCATGTTTTCACTCACTGGGGGTTGGTGTTCGGTGAGTGGAGAACGGGTTAGGAGACGGAGGGTATTTAAAAGTAATAATAGTAAAAGAAGCTCACCGTGTTTGTCTGTGTAGTTCGTTTTGTCTGTCTGTTTATTTTGGCGTGTAGTGCCGTGTCCTGTTTTGTGTTCTGTTTGGTAAACCTTTTTATTTTGTTAATAAACGCTGAGTGCAGCCATTGCACTCAGCTCAGCATCACCACCGTCTCTGTCTGTGTGTTTCTCTCTGGTCTGAGTTCCTCCCTGCAGCCATCTTTGTCACAGGCATGTAACACTGCGAGGAACCCTGTACATTTATTTATTTTTAGATCGGGGTCTCCCCTTCCGCCCCTGTGCAGTGTATTTTGTATTTGTTTTGTGTTTGTTTATTATGATTTATTATATTTATGATGACGAGGTGCCGTGTGTTCTGTTATTATTTCTGTATTTAGTTACTGTTTTGTTTATAGATGTGACGGCGTAGCTGTTTGTTTGTTATTATTTAGTAGCGTGGATGGGAAGCCCCATCCACACAGTATTTAGTAAACTCATGCAGAAGGTGGCCATCTCCCGAATTAAGTGATTAATTTTGTTGCTAATCGGGAGATGGTCACCTGAATTTAAAAAGCCTGCAGCTCTCCAGCTCGGTGTGGGTGTTTAAGGTGGGTGTACGAGAGGAGCGTAGTGAGTGAAAATGAAACGGAATATGAGTCGAATAGACATAGGAACAGTGAAGGCAATCTGCCCAGCCTGACCTGTGTTGTTTCATTTATTTTCTGTTCGAGACTTGTTTTGTTTAAATATTTATTTTCGCTCTGTGAGCAAGTTTCTTTTTGTTAAAATATTTTATTTTTTTTGTTATTTTTGCTTAATAAAACGGTGCAGCCGCTTTTTTCTTTTGAACTGCAGTGCCTGGTGTCAGTTTATTTTACTTCCTGCATATGTCCTGACGTCACCGTCTCAGCCATTCCTGCCACAGGGCATAATAATAGGAGCATGTTATAGACCGCCAAATTCAGACACTGAGCAAAATAATCTGTTATACAATGACATTCGAAATGTGTGTAGAAAAGGAGAAGCCATACTAATGGGGGATTTCAACTTCCCCCATATAAAATGGGAAAACCCGATGGGGGGCACGACGGACGAAATTGAAATGGTGGAAATGACAAATGTCTGCTTCCTAACACAATTTGTCAAGGCACCGACTAGAGGGGAGGCATGCCTTGATTTAGTCTTTTCAAATAATGAAGACAGAATAACTAAAACAGAGGTCAGAGAGTCATTGGCAAACTCAGACCACAACATGGTCTCATTTGAAGTATTTTTTAAAACCCCAAAAGTAATAACTAAAGCTAAGGTTTACAATTTTAGAAAAGCAAACTATGAAGGTATGAAACAGAGAATAACAGAAGGAGATTGGAGTAAAATAGAGAAAACATCCACAGAAAAAGGATGGCTGTTTTTTTAAAATGTAGTATTAGATGCGCAAAACAATTACATCCCAAAAGTAGACAAATCTAAATCTAAAACAAAATGGCCAAAATGGTTTAATAGATAAATTTAAAAAAATATTCAGCGAAAAAAGGCACTTTACAGAGCGTTTAAAAGGGACCAAAAACAAAGCACACAGAAAGAGTACTTGGAACTGCAAACACAAGTCAAAAAGGAAGTCAGAAAGGCCAAGCGAGAGATAGAAATCAATATTGCTAAGGGGGCTAAAACTAATTCCAAAATGTTTTTCCAATATTATAACAGCAAGAGAACATTCAAAGAGGAGGTTAAATGTCTAAGAGACACAAATGGCAAAATCATAGATGAAGAAAAAAAAATAGCAAATATATTAAATGATTACTTTTCACAGGTTTTTACAAAGGAGGACACGGACAACATGCCCCACATGTCGACCTGTTCCTATCAGTTTTAAATAACTTTAGCATAACAGAGGCAGAAGTGTTGACTGTTGCATGATCTTGGTTAGCGGTTTGTAAATAACTTCTTTCATTTCTTTGAGTACTATTGGGAGGATCTCATCAGGCCCAAGGGATTTGTTTATTTCAAGAGCTCCTAGTCCCTTTAAACATTTCTGCCTCTGTTATGCTAAAGTTATTTAAAACTTAAGTATAATATAAATACCCCGTTGCACATCTGCACTCCCGGGACTATGTGTATGTCAAGTGTGGTTCCTGAATTGGCAGTACTTTTTGAGATACAGGTGTATACAAAAGCATCTTAATTTTTCAGTTTTTTTTAAACAGCTGTTTTTATCACCACGCTGTATCTTTGAGCTGATTGAAAAATCGACTTTAAACAGAACCTTCATTCAAACCTTAACTATGCCTGCATGACCGCGCAGACATAATTAATCCTTTGCTATTTTTGAAAAGAATGAAATATAACAATATCAATTTATATATTTAGACAATGATTAGAAGAGAGCAACGACATTTTATTGCTTGATAAATAAGACAAAAAAAGAAAGTTTCTCGAAGCCCCTTAAAGGGTTCCTCTACAGTATCAACCACAGGAACCCTAAAAGGGTCTTACTAGTGCCTTTACTTTTCAGTGTATTATACAATTAGACACAGTGTTGAAAAAATAATGTATAGAGACATTAAAGCTTCTATGCCAAAAGTTCAGGGCAGGTTGGGTCCTGTTCACCCTGTGCAGCTCAAATTGCTTTAATCAGGTTGACTGAGTCTTGCTGTTTCTGATAGTTTTTGTAAATAAAATATTGAGTTTATTTCATTTGATGCCACGAATTTCCAATAATTACCAAATGCATGTGTACTCCACAACTGGGGATGCCTGGATATGAGGTAGACCTTTCCAAAATAAACTGGGTAATAATGTCAAACAGACAAATGCAGGCTGAATATATAATAGTGATTATTTATGTTGATGTTTCTATATTATTTTGTATTACTTCGCATGTTTCTTTGAAAAAAACTGTGCAATTGACCTTTAAACATTTCTATTAAGTGTTATCTCTTAACACATTCCAGTAAGTGACAATGAATTCGTTTTTTCTAGCCAACTGCTTTGCAGTCTTTTCCAAATAGGGGTGGGTTCTGTAAACATTTATTGCATTTCTTGTCATAGGTGGGGCTTACTTTACATTGGCTGTGGTGCAAATATTATTGACATTCATTAATTATTGATTTTCTATGTCAGCCTTACTGGCACAACACTGCTACTAAAGGTGGGTAACATATTTGAGTTCTTATCTGAAAATGACCTGCGTTACACAGATTGCCCTCACAGCACTTACAGACATTCTTGGAAACACATCCCTTAAGTATTTGCTGGCCTCCATTTTCAGTACCTAAAAGAAAGACGAGGTCATACCAAGTGAAATATGTAAAGAGCTAATGTATGAATGTGTACATGTGTGCATCGTTGAAAACTTGAAATGAAATCTTCTAAAAAGACGGATAAAGGATCAAGACTGTGCTGATGCAGCACCTCGCTCATTTAGATTTCATTTGTTCTGGTATACAGTAACTATTCACAAACCACCTTTTGCAACACCCAAAGAACATTATCTACCCCTACCTCTAAAATGATTCAATAATTTGAAAAATAATTTTAAAAAATGTATTATTAATTAATTGAAATAAAACAGTAACAGCATTGAAACTTGACTCACCCGCTCCCATCATCATACAATGGTTTTCATTGCCAAGGCACTTTGTAGTGATGTAATTGGAGCAGTCCATTGTTTCACAGCCATAACACTCCAAACCAGACGGGGTAGCGCCCTCATACGCTTGAATGGAAAAGAGAAAGATAAGTTCCTGTACCAGTGATGTAATGGGAATATGATTGATCTCTTAATCCCACTTTCCTCTTTTCAGTTACTGTTTTAGAAAAGTTATTTTCTGTTTTGATTTTGTAAAATATCTCTCCAGTTTTACATACCCACACGGTTTTGTTTATATATTACAAATAAATAATATTACCTGGCATCGTTTCAGTGTTGCACAAATCTGTGTTACAACATTTGGTATTGATAGTTGACCTTGTGACTCCAAAGTTTATGGACATTGGTGGAAGGCAGTTTGTAGGCAATGTGCAGGACTTGCTGTGGACCATTCTGGAGAAACCCTCTGGAAAACAAGAAGACAGGTTTAATTTGCCGAGGTTGGTAACACCGAGCCCGAGTGTAGAGGGAGTTCCCTGGATTAGCATTTCAGTGGAAGAATTTGAGAAACAAAGACTAGAGAGAAGTGAATCTGAGCCGGTAAAAACAGAGAGGCTTCCTTCCAAATACAATACTTAAGTTTTCTTTCTTTCTTAGGAAGTATCATTCATGTACACAAACATACTTTTTGTCATTAATTCACTTTCCGTCCTAAAAAAACATTCTATTTTTCTCTAATTTTCTTGACAGCTAATGGCAAATCTTCCAGGTTAAAATGTTTATATTAACTTCGCTTCCATCTGTGCACCTGTTGCATGGTTGCATATATTGATTTTTAAAAGGGATCCTGGTGATCCCTTACCTGTGGTCTCTTTTGAGGTGGAGGTCAGGCACTGCTGCTCTTGGTTGGTGCAGGTATTGGGTGTTCCTGTGCAAGGTCCAGTGGTTGACCTACATGAGTGGCACCTCAGAGTGGAAAGTAAAGGATTGTAAAATAATACAGTGGAATTAGAAACTAAATCCTTTGTTGAACTGAGACATTACATTGTGTACTTTCTGTACTGTTACTTGAAATTGCTTCTCTCTTGTCGGAACTGAGAGAGAACTTGATAAGTCATTGAGAGCATGTGGAGGTCATCTTGATGAACGGTTCACAGAGAGATCTGGACCGACCATCTTGTGAGGTACATGCGTGCATTCACCACGCCCAGGGTGAAGTACTTCTCTGAAATCATAACTATGGGACACGGTAAACCCAAGGTTCTCTTTAAGACCATTGACCAAATCCTACATCCAGCCACCGACAGATCCATCTCCTGTTCATCCTCCTCTCTTACCTGTCATTTTTTCTCCTCTTTCTTTCGGAATAAAATTGACAACATCTGTTCTACGCTCTCCCACCACAAACTCAGTTTACTACTTAACCACCTTGACGCTCCTCCAGTTGCCCCTCCAGTTGCCCCTCCTGCCCTCTCCTCCTTCTGTCCTCTCCCCATTGCTGATGTTTCCGGCTTACTGTTGAAATCAACCACTGCCACATACCCCTGGACCCCTGGCCGAATAACCTTGTCCATCTCTGTGCCTCTGATTTTGCTCCTTCCATTATGCACGCTCTCAACCTGTCCCTGGACTCAGACTCGGTTCCTGATGCCCTTAAGCTCATCTAGAGTTACGCCGGTACTCAAAAAACCCTACCTCGACCCAGCTGACTTATCTAATTTCCATCTGTGACAGGGGAGGACTGTGCAGACTATGTGGCGTATGCATGGTTCTGCAGGTAGAGGGCAGCAGTCTCATAAGATCTGCCTGTCATTCATAGCGATGACACGGAGAGGTGGGGAAGAGGGTGTGTTGGCTTTCCCTCTCTCTGAGTGGCTGAGAGGCAGGCCTTGGGGGATTGCTCACTCCATAAAAACTGTGCCTGGTTGTGCATTTGGGTGGCCGGAGAGAGGATAACCAGTGACGCTGGAAAAAGACGTCAATGTAAACAAAGAGCAGGCAAGCGTGGCTGAGTGAGACAGACTGCCTGAAAAGAAACTAAGAAGTAAAATAAATAATTACGTACCCGAAGGGACGTGTGTAGTTATACGGGGAACTCTGGCCAACCCAGTGTATAGAAAAGAGCGGAGCGTAGGTTGGAGGCCCGTATTGACTGGCGTAGCAGCAGTGGGGGCACTGCGTAAGCAGCACTCTTGTTTTGTAGTTTTATTACTGTGTTTCATTTTCTCTTTTAATTTTGCCTTTGGTTTTCATTATTATTTTAGAGCACCTGTGTGTGTTGTCAGATAAGTGTAACCCCTGCTTACCATCGTTGGTATAAGGGGAGTTGCAGCACCAGCTCTTTAAAAAAAGAAAATTCCCCAAATAAAAAGGGGCACCCTTGTGGTGTTTCAAATAAAACCTTCTGTCTCCCATGTCTGTCAGTGAATTGCCCAGTGGGATTCACTGGCATTGCCCAACCAAAGCAGTGCAATAGTAGAGGATTCTCTGTGGAGGAACACTCCAGGGCCATCTCGCACCGCTTGCATGATTATGTCCGGGGATGGTTGAACCCGGAGGCCACCACCACTGCCAGCCTGGTGGAGGTAATCATAGTCGAGCGGTTCCTGCAGTGCTTGGCTCCGGCAGGCACCCGCCACCCGGCAGGGTGCAACGGCAGGCACCCGCCACCCTGGATCGGGCGATCCAACTGGCAGAGTAGTACCAGGCAGCAGAAACAACGTCCGCAGCTGCCTGGGAACAGCGCTACACCAGCATCACCCCCTCTACTGGCCCCAGGGAGGGCGAAGGGACTGGGGGGAAGGGGTAGCCAGGTCTTTGGATGGAGTGTGACGATGGGAGCTCCCGGCCCGAGAACTGGGGCGGAGTGGGGTCACCCAGGGGCTGCTGCAGTGTTGGACCGTGGTCTCGCACGGCCACCCTACCGTCGAGCTCCTTTGATGGCTCCTGTGTCTCAACCTCCTGCTGAAGCTTCCTGGCGAGGAACCAGTTCACTGATGTGTGGAACAAGCTGGGAGTTGAGCCATACCGACTGGGAGTGCCCCGCTATGGGATGTGACCTCATTCGGCCAGGTAAGAGTGTTCCATTCCATCAGCCAGGTTTTGTTATTCCTATGTCTGTGGATGATACACAAACCCAGGCTCTCTTAGATTCAGGGTGTAGTCAGTCTCTAATAAAAGAGAGCTTAATCTCATTGGGGCATTGTGGCAATGTGCCCTGCCCCTGTGTTTATTTGTGTGTTGTGTATGGTGTGTTAATGTTGGTGTATTGTAGTTGGTACATGGGATATAATGTGGGTAATGAGCACAAGTGTTTAAAATGTATAATTGTATTTAGAGATGAGGTTGGCACAAATCACTTCACGTGCAAATTAAAAGTGTATTGATATGTGAGCATGTGGGAGTACACACATTAGTTCACGTGCTGGAATTCAAGTGAATAATCAATTAGTAATTGAATCCCAGCACAATTGTATATATAGATGCACAAAGCACTCAGTCTGTGTGGTGTGTTCGGTACATAAGAACATAAGAACATAAAAAAGTTTACAAACGAGAGGAGGCCATTCAGCCCATCTTGCTCGTTTGGTTGTTAGTAGCTTATTGATCCCAGAATCTCATCAAGCAGCTTCTTGAAGGATCCCAGGGTGTCAGCTTCAACAACATTACTGGGGAGTTGGTTCCAGACTCTCACAATTCTCTGTGTAAAAAGTGCCTCCTATTTTCTGTTCTGAATGCCCCTTTATCTAATCTCCATTTGTGACCCCTGGTCCTTGTTTCTTTTTTCAGGTCTGTAACAGGGGGAGACCTGTACTGACTCTTCTGATGTGTTCGAAGTGCTGCAGTAAGAGGGCAGCAGCCCGTCAATATCCGCCTGTCAGTCATGGCAGTGACACGGAGAGGTGGGAGAGTGGGTGTGCGGGCTTTCCTTCTCTATGAATGGCTAAGCGGCGGATCTTGGGGGGATTGCTGGCCCTATAAAATAACATTCTGCTGTTCCCTCAGGTCTGCCCTTTTTAGAGAAAAAAGAAAAGACGTGCGGACGCTGTGGTCCAGGTCCAAGACACGGCTGGGGAGGAAAATCCCAAAAGAAACAGAATCAAAAAGAAAGAAAACAGGGTTAGCGGGGAAAACCGTGGGCAGACCCCATCAGTATTTGTTTTAGCAGTCTGAGGGAGCGGCGAGAGTAGGACGGAGACCCGGACCGTGCGGGTAGCGACGGTCGGGGTGAAGCTGCCGAGTGCAGCACCTTTTATTTGTAGTTTTTGATTACTGTGTTTTATTTTCCTTGTTCTTTTCTCCTTTTGCTTATTTTTGGTTTGAGCACCTGCGAGTGTGCCTATAATTTAGAAAGGTACCACCCCTGGTATCTCTCTGGCTCTGTCTATCATTTGTGATAGGCAGACCACAGACAACAGTGCCCTCTGCAGGCCAAAACGTGGAACTGCCCCACTAAATAAAATTGGGCACCTGTGCGATGCTGTCAAAATCACCTGTCTCTCCCGTGTGTCAGTGAATTACCCACCACCCTTCCACAAGGTCAAAAAAGTTTCCTTTTAGGATTTTGAATGTTTGAATCAGATCGCCGCGTAGTCTTCTTTGTTCAAGACTGAATAGATTAAATTCTTTTAGCCTGTCTGCATACGACATGCCTTTTAAACCCGGGATAATTCTGGTTGCTCTTCTTTGCACTCTTTCTAGAGCAGCAATATCCTTTTTGTAACGAGGTGACCAGAACTGAACACAATATTCTAGGTGAGGTCTTACTAATGCATTGTAGAGTTTTAACATTACTTCCCTTGATTTAAATTCAACACTTCTCACAATATATCCGAGCATCTTGTTAGCCTTTTTTATAGCTTCCCCACATTGTCTAGATGAAGACATTTCTGAGTCAACATAAACTCCTAGGTCTTTTTCATAGTTCCCTTCTTCAATTTCACTATCTCCCATATGATATTTATAATGCACATTTTTATTGCCCGCATGCAATAATTTACACTTTTCTCTATTAAATGTCATTTGCCATGTGCCTGCCCAGTTCTGAATGCTCTCTAGATCATTTTGAATGACCCTTGCTGCTGCAACAGTGTTTGCCACTCCTCCTATTTTTGTGTCGTCTGTAAATTTAACAAGTTTGCTTACTATACCAGAATCTAAATCATTAATGTAGATTAGGAATACCAGAGGACCTAATATTGATCCCTGTGGTACACCACTGGTTACCTCGCTCCATTTCGAGGTTTCTCCTCTAATCAGTACTTTCTGTTTTCTACCTGTTAACCACTCCGTAATCCATGTGAATGCATTTCCTTGAATCCCTTTTAGTCAGCAAGTTTGGACACTTCTCCTTAGCAGCTGGCAATCTTAGTTGTTTTGGGGTTTTTTGCTATTGTCGTTAATGATCATTGTTCCGTCTACTTCTAAAACATTATTGCATTTCATGGAGGAGGTTAATTTATGGGATGCCTGGAGGATGAGGAACCCCAATACTAGGGATTATACTTTTTTTCTCAGCCAGGCATAAAACATATTCACGTATTGATTATGTCTTTGTTTCTCCAGATATATTTCAGTTTGTGCTGGGTACTGATATTTTATCGATTTTAACCTCAGACCATGCCCCTATATTATATTCTTTCAGCCTTGTACCCAAATCGTCTCACTCTAATAGGTGGCGATTTAATACTTATTTATTACAGAATGAGGAGTTCCTTAAACAGCTGCGTTCTGGTCTGATTGAATTTATCCAGTTGAACTCCAACTCGACTGACAAGCCACAAATATTATGGAAAGTAACTAAATGTTTTCTAAGAGGCAACTGTACAGCATCTGCTTCTCGCTTAAATTCTTCTCACAATAGACAAATAATTCAATTAGAGAAAGAAATACTAAATACTGAAAAAGAGCAGAAAAGCAAATATTTGACAGAGAGAGCTAGACAATTAATAATTCTGAAAAATAAATTCAATGATTTGACCTCAGTTAGAGCAGAATTCTTATTACACAAAAGCAAACAATTATACTATGAAAACGCAGATCGGCCTAGTAGGCTTTTAGCCTTGAGACTTAAGAATAATGAGCGTTTAGCGTGCATAAGCGCAATAAGAACTTCTGATGGTGTCTTGACATCTGATCCTGAAGAGACTAATGGTGTTTTTAAGGACTTTTATTCTGTTTTGTATATGTCTGATAAGCAATCCAACACAGACAGGATTAAAGTGTTTCTGGATAACCTCAAGTTACCTAGACTCAGTAAGGAACAGAGTGAACAGTTGGAGGCTCCACTAACTTTAGAGGAGCTGGAACGTGCTGTATGCTCTATGCAAAAAGGGAAGTCTCCTGGTTTAGATGGTTTGCCTCCAGAGCTATTATTGACCATATGGGATTTGGTGGGGCCATTAATATTAAAATCTATTAATTATGCTATGGACATGGGTTCTTTTCATAGAGACCAAAAGATATCCTTAATCTCTTTATTACTGAAAAAAGGAAAAGACCCCCTTGATTTCTCAAGCTATAGACCAGTCTCGTTAATTAATTCTGACCTTAAATTGTATGCAAAGGCTCTGGTCTTGAGGCTTGAACCTTATATAGGCTCTTTAATCTGTCATGATCAGACAGGCTTTATGAAGGGCAGGCTTGCCTCAGACAATTTACGGCGCCTACTTCATATATTAGACAATACAGGAAGTCAACCTGACTCGTGCGCAATTCTTTCACTTGACGTTGAAAAGGCTTTTGACCGTCTCGAATGGTCCTTTTTGTGTTTAGTTTTAGAAAAATTTGGCTTTGGCTCATTATTTATTAAAATGATTGGTACTTTGTACAATACTCCTACAGCATCTGTACAAACTGGCTTATATAGGTCCTCACCTTTTATTTTAGAAAGAGGCACCCGGCAAGGCTGTCCCTTGTCGCCCTCATTATTTGCTTTATTGTTAGAACCTCTGGCCCAAGCTATAAGACAAAGCTCAGATATTACTCCCATTAGTATTAATGATTCTAAACATCATATCTCATTATATGCAGACGACATCCTGCTATTTATTTCTGATGTCTCTAAATCTATCCCAAAGGCTCTGGATGTGTTTACGGAATATGGGAATTTATCAGGGTACAAGATAAATTGGAATAAATCTATTCTTATGACTCTAAATATAAAATAAATAAATATAAATATCTAAATATAAATATATAAGAACCTCTCCTTACCCCAAAATTTCCCAATTCAATGTAATGTTAACGGCTTCACTTACTTAGGTATTAAAATCGGACCCACGCTTAATCAGATTAGCAAAGATAATTTTGTAGCTTTATTAAAGAACATTGAAAATGATTTAGAGAGATGGGCACCCTTACTTCTATCCTTACATGGTCGAATTTCAATTATCAAGATGAATATCCTGCCCCGCATTAACTTCTTATTTTTCATGTTGCCTCTTTCTCCACCAATTAATTACTTTAAACAGGTTGATTCCATCATTTCTAAATTTATCTGGAGAGGCAAATGACCAAGAATTCGACTCTCAGTTTTACTGAATCCCAAATGGGTTGGTGGTTTGGCGGTTCCTAATTTTAAATTGTATTACTGGGCATTCCAGTTAAGAGCCTTTCAGATTTGGTTGAACCCAGAATCTTTGGTGCCTTGGCGTAAAATTGAAGCCTGACTGGTTTCACCACTGAGGCGTCAAGGTATTCCATTTTCAGGGCTTAAGTCTAGGGCCTTTAATCTTAGAGCAGGTACTATTATAGTTAATTCTCTGAAGATCTGAAAAATGGCTGAAAGAAATCTTGGAGTTTTTTCAAAATTTAACAGCTGCTCTCCAATATGGAATAACCCTTGTTAATGACTGGGGGGCAACCATTTAAGTATGCAGATTGGTCATCCAAAGGCATATTCACTTTAAATTATATTTTTAATGATAAGGGCCTACGCAGTTTCCAGGACCTTAAGGACACCTACTCTCTCCCCGGTTCGTCCTACTTTATGTACTTGCGGCTCCGTTCGGCTGTCCGTGCTTGTGGAATACCTCTGGACACTGGGTTACCTTCCCATCCAATTGTAGGGTGGTTTTCTTTGACCAAAGGGTTAGTGTCTTTTCTATATGATCGTTTTATAAAACATACTTTAAAACCTCTGACAGTTTTAACTATTTGGGATAGAGAACTCTAAATATTGTGTCACTCCTAATTGGGATAAAGGGTGGGAAAATACTTTTATCTCTTCAAAAAATTTAGCACACCAGCTTATTCATTTTAAACTTATACATAGAGCTTACACCACTCCACTCAAGCGTTTTCAAATGAAAATATCAACAGACCCGTTTTGTTACATTTGTAAAAAAGGTGAAATGGGTACTACATTACATATGTTTTGGGAGTGCTCAGCAGTGTGCAGTTTTTGGGAACGTGTGGCTATTACTGTTTCTAAATTATTGAAGACTGAAATTAAACCAACACCCACTTTATTTCTACTAAATGATGATTCCAAACTCTGTCTATCCCTAGTTAATCGTAGGCTCCTGCTAGCTCCTCTTACCGCTGCAAAGAAAACTATTCTACAGTCCTGGTTCAATCCTGACCTTCCATTATATCATACCTGGTTATTACATCTCCAGTCCATCGCACGCTTAGAAAGATCTACAGCCAAGCTGCACGGTGTTAAGCACAGATCTATGTCATCATGGTCGGAAATTGTCACAGCTGTGAGAGACCTACTTTAATTCTGTATAGGTTTTTTAATTTTTTTATTTTTGCTTTGTGTCCCAGCCAGCATTGTAAATAGTTTGCTATTACTATTATTATATTGAATAGTATTGTAGTGAATTGTCTAAAAACTATAAAAAATTGTTCACAAAAACAGAAAGCTAGCCCTAGAGCCGTCTCACGAGCTCCACTGGTACCGTTGCCCCTAGTGGAAGCTCCGTTTGAGCGTATTGCAGTAAATATAGTGGGACAGTTAGAAAGGAGTGCGGCATGATACACACATACCTATTGGTCATTTTGAATTATGCTACACATTATTATTATTATTATTATTTGTTTATTTAGCAGATGCCTTTATCCAAGGCGACTTACAGAGACTAGGGTGTGTGAACTATGCATCAGCTGCAGAGTCACTTACAACTACGTCTCACCCGAAAGACGGAGCACAAGGAGGTTAAGTGACTTGCTCAGGATCACACAATGAGTCAGTGGCTGAGGTGGGATTTGAACCGAGGACCTCCTGGTTACAAGGCCTTTTCTTTAACCACTGGACCACACAGCCTCCTTGCTTTGGCTTGTTTTGTTTATTTCTTGGGTGTTCCTTGTTAGTGCAGTCAGGGTGTTTCAGAAGATCACCAGCCTTGGGGTCCAGACACCCTTCTCATGCAAGCATGAGGCACAGATAAGAGTTTTCTGTTCTGCCATTGAGCTCAATGCAACCACCATGACAGCACTGTGGTTCTTGCTACTCCAAAGCAATTCTTGCATTTTTTTAACGGTTATTTTTCCAAGAAAGGATTTTGTTTAATAAATTATAAATCCTCTGTGTCTGTTTAGTCATTAAGCGCTGTTATCATATTTTTGTTATGTCTCCAATTTATATAATCTTGTGAAAGCACTCATATAATTTAACATACTAGTACAAAAATGAATTTACACCCACATGCCATATCATAGGTGATAGGTGGGATTTGAACCAGGGAACTCCTGGTTACAAGCCCTTTTCTTTAACCACTGGACCACACAGCCTCCTAGCCACATTATCCAGAGGCCATTCCCCTCCGATCTGCATCTGCTAAGTCTGTTGTCAATGACCACGTGAAGGTTTTCTCCCGGGTGGGGATCCCAAAGCAAATACTGACCGACCAAGGCACCAACTTTATGTCCCGGCTAGTCCACGGAACATGTCAACTTTTGGGGATTAAGACCATTAGACCTCGGTTTTTCACCCCCAGACTGATGGTCTTGTGGAGCGTTTTAATAAGACCCTCAGAAACATGTTGCGCAGATTTATTGACAGTGATGTGCGCTACTGGGATCAGCTGATTCCTCCCATTCTCTTTGCTGTCAGAGAGGAACTTCAGGCTTCTACAGGGTTTTCACCATTCGAGCTGCTGCATGGGTGGAGACCACAGGGTGTGCTCCATCTGGTCAGAGAGATGTGGGAGGAGCAGCAGAACAATTTGACCAATACTGTACGGTATGTGTTGGATCTGCGCAAACGTCTTGAGTCTGTAGGAAAATGGGTGCATGACAATTTGCAGCAGGCTCAGCACAGACAGTAGACCCAACATAACAGGGGGGCCCGGTTACGCATGTTTCAGCCGGGAGATAAAGTGCTTCTATTGTTACCCAGCTCTGAGTCCAAACTTCTGGCCGTACCGCATACCTGAGCGCAAAAGGCAGGTGAGTCGGAGTATTTGGGGTATCGAGTAGGGAGCGGCCAGATCAGACCGCTGATTGCTAAGGTGAAAGCCTTGGCTGACTGGCTGGTCCCTACGACCAAAACCCATGTGTGCTCTTTCTTGGGCCTAGCAGGCTATTATAGGAAGTTCATCCTGAGCTTCGCCACGCTCGCTGCTCCCTTGACAGACCTCACCAGGAAGGCTGCCCCAAATACGGTTCAGTGGACGGAGCCGTGCCAGAGGGCCTTTCTCGCTTTGAAGCGAAGGCTGTGTAGCAAGCCAGTGCTATGCAGTCCTGATTTTAGTAGGAGGTTAATACTTGTACTGTGATTCTTGAAATGTATTTTGATTTACGACTGTAAGTCGCCCTGGATAAGGGAGTCTGCTAAGAAATAAATAATAATAATAATAATAATAATAATAATAATAATAATAATAATAATAATAATAATAATAATAATAAGTTAGGGATACAGTAATATTTGTCTGTATGTATTTTTTTAATAGCCCATACTGAAGCAGCACATGTTTTCCAGCTTTAAAATTAAGTGATAATTAAATAATGTCTGCAAAAGAGACAGATAATGTCTGGTAAAATAGAACAGGATGAGCTGTTTGAAAGGCTGATTGCACATTGTGGGGAATCTGAATAGAGGTATATGATAGTAATCTTTTGAATTTAAGACCTGACACTTCGATAAAGCACTTGTTATTGGATTGGTCTCCGTTCTATCTCAGAAAAATGTCCGGTCTGTTCAAATTGTACTTAGTGTGCTACAGTACTTTGCATGCGAAAATATCCTGCGTTTTCCGAAAACTTCAATCCATGTATACAGTTGAATTCTAATTAGACTTTCTATCGTTAATCATGTAAACACAGAAAAGTGAAGTTTTAAGAAAATCCATTTTCTGATTCTGTTTTCCGAAAATATTAGTTTTCGGAAAACGCTTTGTCATGTAAACGTACTGAATGATCCGAAACACACAAGCAAGTCTACATCAGAATGGTGAAGAACAAGAAATTTAAAGTTTTGGAATAGCCTAGTCAAAGTCCAGACCTAAACCCCATTGAGATGATGAGGCAAGACCTGAAATGAGCAGTTCATGCTCGAAAACCCACAAATGTCACCGAGTTGAAGCAGTTCTGCATGGAGGAGTGGGCCAAAATTCCTCCACGGCGCTGTGAGAGACTTATCAATAACTACAGGAAGCGATTGGTTGCAGTTATTGCTGCTAAAGGTGGCATAACCAGTTATTGAGTCTAAGGGGGTGATTACTTTTTCACATGGGGGCATTGGGTTAGGGTTAGGGTTAGGGTTATTGGAACTGGGAGAAATGAAGAAATGACCAGGGTTAAACACTTGACTTCACATAAATTGAGTCACAATTTAATTAAATGACAAGGGGAAGTGAGCCTGGGGCAGTGGAAGCTGTCCCCTGGGTCCTGGAACCAATCTTGGGCAAGTGGGAGCAAATAGCCTGGAGCTACATCACCAGAGTTTAAATTTAGTAACATGACCATGGGCAGAATTTAGTAACATGACCATAGGCAGAATTTAGTAACATGACCATAGGCAGAATTTAGTAACATGACCATAGGCAGAATTTAGTAACATGACCATAGGCAGCATTTCGTAACATGACCATAGGCAGCATTTCGTAACATGACCATAGCTGCGATTAAACTTTACCTTCTCCTAACGGGACAGATTTGCTATGTGTGGCGGAGCGGGAGTTCGAGGAGGTCGTTATGAAGTAGTGGCTTGCTCCCTTAATGCAAATATATGGTAGATACACCGGGGAGGTAGGTGCATATTACTAGGGGCACGGTATTTCGATCAAAAAAAAATTTCTAAGTCTGGACGGAGCTTCATTCCAAGGGCACGAGCGACTGATCGAGGCCGTGTGGGAGGCTCTGCACCCCAGGCAGGGTCCCCATTCACCCCTGGCAGCTTCCACCTTCCTGGAAGTCTGCCTGATGGCCCCCTCCCGCGCCTGGCACCGGTTCAGGCCGGGCTGGAGGCCCCGTTCTTCGGGCTTAGGATGGGACTAAGCCCCCTTAACCACCCGGTTAAGATCTGACCTAGCTCTGGTTATGTGGCTGGAGGTGGGGTCACCTGTGGCACAGGTTCAGGCCGGGCTGGAGGCTCTCTCCTCCAGCCTCAGGATGGGACTAAGCCCCCTTAACCACCCGGTTAAGTTCTGACCTAGCTCTGGTCATGTGGCTGGAGGTGGGGTCACCTGTGGC
>NC_081227.1:7594528-7652028 GCF_902713425.1 Acipenser ruthenus | reverse complement strand
GTGAACCTGGATCAACCCTTATAGGTGAGGTGGAAAAGGTTCTGTGAGAACAGTCTGCCGGACTTAATTTCCACCCCGGCTAGATAGCCCTTTGTCATTGTATGCATCTGGGGGGCTGTCGAAAGATGGTGATCATACAAAAGACCCGGGCTTGGAGGTCTTGTGCTGGGCAGGAGCCAGGTCGGGGTGATTTCCCCTGTGGTTGGGTTTCTCACTTCTCCCTTCTCGTCCGTGTCCGTTCCTCTCTGGAGGTTTCGTGCTGGATGGGAGTTATGTCGGGGGGACCTCCCTGGTGGTTAAGTCTCTCACTTTTCCCTCCTTGTTCGTGTCCGTTCCTCTTTGGAGGTATCGGGGGGAGGGGAACTATGTTTGAAGCAACTTCCCCAATGGTTCTTTCACTTCTACCTCGTCTGAGTTCGATCCTCTGTAACGTGTGCCTTCCGGGTCTACAATCTGTGCCGGACCTACCACCTATACCGGCTAGACGCCCCTTAGTCATCGTGCTGCGTCCTGGGGGTTGTCGAAAATGACGAGCGTACCATGTTCGGCGTAACACCCGCCGCGAGACTAAGTCGCCGGACTTAACCTTCTGGCTAGATGGCCCTTTGTGGTCGTATGCGTTCTGGGGGGTTATCGAAAGAAGTCGAGCATACAACCGAGAGGAAAAGGTTCCCGTACTAAGTTGTCAGACTTAATTCCCATTCCGGCTAGATGGCCCTCAGCTGTATGGTTCAGAGGGTTTGTCGAAAGAAGAAGGATCATACTTCCGCGTCCCCGGACCCTTGTGGCTGCCGGTTCGTGGGGGACAGTGGGGTCTTGTAATGATTACTAAATCGTTGCGAGCCTTGCGAATTATGCATGTGGGTTCTGCGCGATCATACATGTCACTCGATGACACCGTGGACGGGCCACCTAACCCGGAATTGAACCCGCAAGGGATATCTCAGTAGCCAAATGCCTCGTCATCTAATTAGTGACGCGCATGAATGGATGAACGAGATTCCCACTGTCCCTACCTACTATCTAGCGAAACCACAGCCAAGGGAACGGGCTTGGCAGAATCAGCGGGGAAAGAAGACCCTGTTGAGGATGACTCTGTGCCACCAGTGGCACACCCATGGGTTGGTATTGGGTTCCAGACCCTTTTGACTATTGCAATGTAATTTGAAGTTAGCATAATGTTTAGGGAGATCATTTAATGCACTTTACGTTATTACTTTTCAATGTTATACTTTTTGACAAAATTAGCTATTTGTTGAGAAAATCCCTTTAAATTTAGTGAAACAACCAAATCAAACAATTCTGTTATTCCTGTGTTGTTAAGAACATTGTTACTATCATGTGTGTTGCATTTTTGTTCATTGAAGAGATTTTACATTATTTATATTTAATATTAAATATGTACTTTTTCTCTCTTTATTCTTAACAATTTTGTACAGTTTTTCATTCCTGGTATAGCCCTGTTTGCTGTTCCTAATATTCTGGCCATTCTCCTTGCGAATATTCTGGAGGATTTCAATGGAAAATTGAAAATTATGGAAGAACCGAGTGTGGAAGGAGAGACGTGCATGAGGGATCCAAGAATAAGTGCTCTTCCCTGGGTCACCATTGAGTTACATGACCAGAGACACAATAGTGCTAATAACCAGTCACCATTGGGTTACATGACCAGAAACATAATACTGCTAAATAACCAGTCAACATTGAGCTACATGACCAGAGTCACCATTGAGCTACATGACCAGAGACAGAATTAAGCTACATGACCATAGTTAGAATTGAGCTACATGACCAGAGTCACCATTGAGCTACATGACGAGACCCAGAATTTAAGTAAATGCTGACATTTGCAGTGAGAATGGGGGAGAATTGCCACTGCTGACCAAGTTCCCCCACTCTCACGAAATTTTGAATTACTGTTATATCATTGTCTACTTGTTGTCCACGCTTGATAAGTTCTACATTGCTCTACATACTGAACTGGATATTATCATTGTGTTAATTCTCGACCATTTTGTTGGAAAATTGAGAGATATGGAAACACCAGGAGCTGGACGGTCAGGGTTAGGGTTAGTGTAACTGCTGGAGCTAGGGTTAGGGTTAGGATTAGTGTAACTGCTACAGCTAGGATTAGGATTGATAGGACTGCTGGAGCTAGGGCTATTGCTTGAGTATTGTTTTTTGTTAATTGAATAGTTATTATCATTTGTTAATTTTTAATATTAAATTTGAACTTTTTCTCTCTTTATTCTTATTATTTTTGTAGGGTTTTCCAGTCCTATTATAGCCCTTTAGAATGTTCCAAATACTCAGGTCATTCTCCTTGCTTTAATTCTTGAACATTTTGCTGGAAAATTGAGAAATACAGAAAAACCAGGAGCTGGAGGATCAGGGGTAGAGTTAGGGATAGAGGTTGAGTTAGAGAATATCTTTAAATTACAGGAAACTGCCAAGTACCATATTTTCAGTGCTGGCATATCACAAGTCCCTGTTCCTAATGATCTGGCCATTCTCCTTGTGAATATTCTCGAGGATTTCAATGGAAAATCGAAAATTATGGAAGAACCGAGAGTGGAAGGAGAATCGTCCGAGAATAAGTGCTCTTCCCTGGGCACAGTGTAGCGCTACACTTCCTCTGTCCATGGAAGTTTGCAGTGAGAATGGGGGAGAATCGCCACTGGTGACCAAGTTCCCCCACTCTCACAAAATTTTTAACTACTGTTATATAATTGTCTACATGTTTTTTTTTTTTATAACTGCCAATTTACTAATAATAACCTATGTGGGCTCAAATTGAACATCACATATTTTAGTTTCTATGACACTTGATTATTTAGCTTGGAAATGTGTAGATATTGAGAAAATGGGCAGAAACTGTAGACATATTCAACTATTTTTCTATAACTGCCAGTTTACTAATAATGAACTAAAAACATAAAAAAGGTCTAAAAAGCCAAACGTGTGCTCGAATTGAAGATTTCAATTTCCAGTTTCCAGTGACATTAATTTTATGGCTGGGAGATGTGTAGAATTGATGATATGGGGCCTGAAAGGTGTCATAATTTCCATAGACGATTATGACTGTCCAGGCTGTTTAAAATATTGTTTAGAAATAGTAAACATTGTGCAATTTGAGTGAGTGAGTGTCTAATGATAGTTACTGATCTCCTCTACTTGATTGCTGTATTAATTGATCACTCCCATTGTCTAGTCGTCCTGTACACATAACCTTCTTTCAGATTTGAATCAGGACTGGCAGAAACTGAGAAAATAGAAAAAACGCCACAGATAATCCCAATAGGGCTCAAATTGAGCATCTCATCTTCTAGTTTCTGTTCAGACTAATTTTATTATAGACTGATCACTGTGGACTAGAGCATTTTTGCAATATGTGTGGAACATTCCTATTTATGGAGGTATGCAGCCTCAAAGCTAGCTGGTTTTGCTGTGCAATCAAATCACCCGTATTGCACAGAATGGTCTAGGATAGCTTAAAATTCACACAAAGCTCCATTATTTCATCAAATGGTCTCAAATTGTAGGACTGATCACTATGGACTAGAGCATGTTTGCAATATGTGTGGATCTTTCCTATTTATGGAGTTATGCAGCCTCAAAGCTAGCTGGTTTTGCTGTTCAGTCAAATCAACTGTATTGCACAGAATGGTCTAGGATGGTTTTGTCGCAGGTGATGCTGAACTAGTTATTCCGTGTAGTAAAACATTGGACTCCTTTGCATCGAGGATCTCAGTAAGCTACAGTGCACGGTTCATCAACTGATTCAGATTCAGTTATGTTAAGTCTGCCAACTGATGATGTAGGGCAACTGATGAATGTACTTTGATATAAAAATGAAGTGTTAGAGGTTTTTTGAAGGAAGGACAAAGAGAGAGTATCCTTGTACCACCAGTAGGTGGCTTTCATGCTCCATGAAATAGGTCAGTCTACACATGTTTTTAATTAAGTACTTAGTAATCTGGGAATTTCTATGAAAATATATAATGAACGATTTACCGCTTGTATATCTTATCTTCAGAAAGCATGACGCTTGATAAAAAAGCACCATTCCGGCTAAAAGTGAACGTTAATCACACCTACAAATATATGTTTCTAAAAACAAGATAAGAAAGAGATTCTTTACAACATATAAATTAACATTAAAACTTAACAGCCAAGGTCTTAAGAAAAAAACCTGTCTCGGCTGGATTTTGTATGAACAAAGAACAGGGTCAAGCCTAGTTCAGTCATTATAAAAAATATAAGAGTCGAATGCAGTTATACTGGCCTGTATTTGGATTTAAATCTTAGAGGGATTCACCAAAGAAATAAAGTGATATTATAAATTCTAGGAGTAACTGGTAATTCATAGTTAAAAAGGTTCAGTGATAATTTATAATGGTTAAAGAATAGAAAATTAGACACAAAGGTATTATAAATTAATAAAATAAATGATCAACCACTTTTTTTGACAGCATGATATTTGAAACTAAAAATAATTATTTGATTTCATAAGATTAATAATATGTTTTAAGTATTTGCTATAATAAGAAAACATATTATTTAAAAACTGACAAGTATTATTGCTTGTTCGTGACTTTACTGTATTGATATGAAGATTAAAAGCTGGAGCAGTATTCAATTTAATTAAATGGGAAAGTGGTACAGTTTCTTTCTCCTTCTATTGAACAACAAGACCTCTAGACATTATGATATCCATTGAATTATAGAATTTAAAAGGTGTTTGTGATGGGGATGTAATAGGGTCCAACTGTAATCCGCCCTCCCGATCTCTTGTGGCGTTGCATAGGGCAGCCTGAAGTCGGGGCGAACGACCTGAAAACGATCATACTGGGAGTTCTGGTGTGGTTGGTCGTTTTGCCCTGACGCGGAACCGCACGGTCGCCGGGCTCACTTTCTGCAATCAGCTGTGCTGTGTTCGCCAGTTGGCTGAGGCGGGGGCATTAGCTGATTGCAGAGGCGGGGTTGGGCAGTATTTAGGCTGCGCTGTTTCTGCATTCGGGCTATCTGTCCTGGGTTAGCAACAGGAGTTCGCTGGGCTGTTGTGTGTGTGTGTTGCTACTTACCGCTGCTCCTATTCCAGACCCCTGAACTACGTTCTTCTCTTCTCGAGCGTATGTTTTGGAAGTACCCGGAAGTCTCATTTCCGCTCAGGGCAGTGAGTGCTGGAGTATGCTGCAGCTAGTGCGTGAAGGAGCCAACTGCAGACACAGCGCCACCACCACTAACGTGGCCATCTAAAGAACGGCAGCTACTATCCTTTGGAGCGCTACATTATTATTGTGTGGGACTTGTTTGTTTACTCTCTTTATTTTTTAACCCGGTTTTACCATAGTTGGTACTACCGGGGGTTGTTGTGTTTGTTTTTGCAATACCTGCTACTCTGCCTGGGTGCTGACTGTGGTTTTGGCCCTGTTGTTTTTTTTTATTTAATAAACCTCTACTCAGTCGCCAGGTGGCACTGAGGTTTGCCCACAAGCTTCCTGTGTGTGTGACGTCCTTTCTGGTCCTCCCAAAGACAACACCCACTACCCACTAACAGTGTTGTGTTGTTTTTGTGTTAAGTTTGTAATAATATACTATAATGCACCTTGTTGTTAACCCACTATACTATTGTCTAATGATGGTAGATGGAGTCCTTATAATGTGGTTCTTTGAAACTGCTGCATTGAAAGAGGGGCCTCTCTCCTTATCAAGATGTACGGGCTATAGAGAAAGGAGGGGTGTCCTTGAGTTTCACTTCGGCAAAAGCTGCAGATTTTGCGGATTCGGAACTTAAGGTTTATGGAGTTAGTGGCATAGCACAGATAAGAATATATCTTTAAATAATATGCAAAAATCATGGCTTAACAGACATTGATAGGTCATATATCTAATAAAGTGTTTGCACAGACTCTGGCCTTTGAAAAAACAAGAGGCTGTGGAAATTGATGGCAATAGCATATACTCAGAGTCAGGTACAGGTCAGAGCCTGGCTAGTGCATCTTTTAAGGGATAAAAAAAATTGTAATGAAAACTATTACCACTTAAACTTAGTGAAACTAATTGACTTAAATACTGTATGAGACAATCTTTTGTCAAATATTCTGTTAGACAATAGTATATGGAATGAAAACTGACTCATTAACAAAATGATTAAACAATATGAGGTTAAAAGAAACACATACCTTTAATTTAGCAAAATATAATCAATTAGAAGATGATGTCACATATTAAGAACATCTCTCATATATAACACATATAAAAATAGTGTTTTGCATGCACATATAAACAGTAGTGTTTTTATATTATATTATAAACCAAGATCCTGGGAACTTTGGTTCACTTGACTTTTCAGATAAAGGAGGGGCTCGGAGGAAAACAAGGAATGAGATCATAGAGTTAGAGTTGGACAAATATGAAGTCTTGAATTTATTGAGTACATGACACCTATTAATTCAGAAAAGTTAGTCTGGATCTTTTGAAAACTATTATTTGTAAAAGGAATAGGAGCTGTCTCAACAGATTAATGACTGGATTTAATTGAGGCGTCCCATGTATTCCAATGAGACAAAAAACCTATATAACTCCTAAGTAATTACAATGGAGTACCACACTCATCCCAGACAGGGTAATGTGGTCCATCTTCTGCAAACCTACACAATTGAGCTGATTGAACTCAGTTTCATTTGCCTGGTGAAGACACATATTCTTTTACGATTTATATTAAAGGGTAAGCATTAATCAATTATTATTTTATCTCACATGTATTGCATGTATTGCTATAAGGGACTCACGCTATGTTTAGAGGATAGGAGAACATTTGTTGAATGTGCTGAAATAGGCTATACTGGATGTTTTTAGTGTCGTGGTCGTGGCCAGGCCTGCAGGCTGCACGAATACATAAAGATGTATTAAAGTGTTAACGTTAATATCTGTTAAGACACTGGACTGTCCAGAACGTCTGTCAGCTGGGGATATGAAGTAGCCTGTAGCTACTCAATCCAATATTTAACTGTTAATAAACCGAATGAGTACTGATCATACTCTGATTCGTAAAAACACTTTAGATACATGAGTCTGTCAATTTTTTGGGTACTATATTGGTCATCTGGATATACTGCGGGTCCAGAGCACGAACTATACCCCACTAGGAGTAATAACATCTCTGTCCTCCTAACGTCTCCCCTGAGATAAGAGTGTGTGCTGAGCAAATAAAAAGAGTACGTAAAGAAATCTGAACCTTCCGATTTCGTGACAGTTTGAAAATGACACAAAGCTGCATTCTATCACCAAATGGTCTCAAATTGTAGGTCTGATCACTGTGGACTAGAGCATGTTTGCAATATCTGTGGAACTTTCCTATTTATGGAGGTATGCAGCCTCAAAGCTAGCTGGTTTTTGCTGTGCAGTCAAATCAACTGTATTGAACAGAATGGTCTAGGATGGCTTGAAATTCACACAAAGCTCCATTATTTCATCAAATGGTCTCAAATTGTAGGTCTGATCACTGTGGACTAGAGCATGTTTGCAATATGTGTGGAACATTCATATTTATAGAAGTATGCAGCCTCAAACATACTAGTACAAAAATGAATTTACACCCACATGCCATATCATAGGTGATAGTTATATATACAGTGCTACCCTGTTATAATGCGGTTTGTCGGGGTCCATAATTAGGAGCATAATTTGTGTTTCGCCTTATAGCGAATATTAGCATTTTTGTTCCTGAAATGATTTACAATGCCCACAAGCCAAATTAATATTGTAGCGTACCATGGAAAATGAAGGAAGGCGACACACACAATTTGCAGGTACTTCAATTCACGGTTTATTGGGATGATTATTCCCTGGGCCACGCCAAAAACAAAAGCACATTCCCTACCTACAGATGTCAGGACCGCCCAGTCCCTGACCACATTCCGGCGCCTCCTTAAGACTCACCTCTTCAGACAGGACCTGTAGAACTCCTCTGTTTTTCCCCTGGGACACTATCACCCTCCCTTAAATGCGCTTTATTTGCTCTTATCTGCCCCCTATTTTACTGCATTTAATCCTGTACTTCAGAGAACTGTAATCTGCCAAGTGTTTAATCTGTAGTATTTTGTATTTAATCATATCTTGATGTAACTATCACTGTCACTGTTATCTGCTGTATTATTGAATTGTATTTTGTCACACTTGTACTTGCTTGAACCAAAGTCATTGTATTTATCTTGCTCTTATTGTATTACTTGTACTGTAACACTTGAAATGTATTTGCTTACGATTGTAAGTCGCCCTGGATAAGGGCGTCTGCTAAGAAATAAATAATAATAATAATAATAATAATATGCTTTCATGTCCCCACCACCCTGGATTTCACACACCAATCCTGGCTGAGGCAAGCTTACCGCTTCCCTGCTAACAAACAAACACAGACACACAAACACAAACAACACGATCCGTAGACCAGTCCCGCAACAGTGTAAATCCTGGGTCAATACAATATTAACCTCAGTACAAAGTTTATGTGATTAGTGTAAACCTTGCACCATCACAGTGAAGACAAAAATAAATCCTAAAGATTATGGATACATTTTTAACTCTTCTTATTCTGCAGTTATACCTCTCTATATGTCACTAAACATTTAAGAAGGTTGGGAATGAAAAATAATTACGATCAGAAAATGTCACATTTAAATGATTAATGTACTTTTTGAAAGTCAGAGTACAAACTTTGTAGAAATTGTGTAGAACAAGTTTGTCATTAGTTTTTAATGAGGCAATTCTTCATTGCAGTGGTGTAACTCAATTTAATTGTACCTTGGTTCATTTTTGCAAACAGGGCAGAGAAAACCATGCTCAGGTGGTAGTTCCAGGAGAATGACATACTGTATGTGTGCCATGCCCATCTAAACTTCTGGTAACTCATCTATTTATGAAACTCTGCGTTTCCATGATCAGTCTGTGTCTGTTTCCACACTTTGTAGTAGTTGAACATGAAATTCTATAATAGAAAAAAGTAAATTAAAAACTATTATTTCAGCAGTGGATACATTACATACATTACCCTGAATGTAGGAAATTAAACATGTAGTCTCTCAACAAGTCATGATGCACAAGGTATGAACCCATGATAAGCATAAAGTGATCTGCTCCATCAAATTCAGTCTTGCCACTACAGCCTTGTGCTGTGCAAGGTAATGCATGTGCTAAAAATAAATCATAAAAATGAAAACATACAATTTCACACTTGTACAATAGTACCTTACTGGATCAGGAACTGTGTGCTTACAAATAAAAGCATTGCAACTGAGGGAGAGAATGCTGAACACAAAAACATTTAAGTTGTTTATAGTCAGCCAAATTAACAAACATGCAAGAACATCTGTCATTTGGAGGAGACATTAAACCGAGGTTCTGACTGTGTGTGGTCATTAAAGATCCCATGGCACATTTTGAAAAGAGCAGGGGTGCCAACCCCAGTGTCCTGGCTAAATAACCACTTCACCAATAACCGATTGCCCACATTCTTCCTCTCCCCTTCCTGCAGTTGTACTGCTTTTCATAATACAGTACTTTCAATAAAAGCAGAACATGAAAAGCAAAATAATAAAAAGATGCAGTTATATTGCTCAAACTATATACAAAACATTGGTTTAAGAAAACATTGTAATGTAATTTGAGCTTACTCTGTACAAGAACAAGTTGCGTGGTGGACCAGTAGGGACACACGGATCACTGAATTGTGACCCTCATGAACATATTTTGTGTGTATTCTCAGGGAATAATAATACAACTCAATTTTCCATTCTGTATTGTGTGTTAATTGGACAAAAATATCACTCCTGAAATATATACATTTAGGGTTAGGGTTAGGGTTTAGGGGTTAGGGTGAGGTAGGAACTTTGTTTCCCTGAGAACCCCAGACTTGGTTGGTTTTCCAGGGAAAGAAAGATGCACAGGCCATCCGGCTCTTCTGGGATTTAGTTTTCTGTTTTTTGTTTCAAATCTCCTTTTCTAGTCTAGGTCTATCGTGGAGTTCCTAATGTTCAGGCCCAGCGGGAAAGTTGTTTGTAGTTTGTTGAGCCAGTCTTTTTCTCTCCATTTCCTTTCTCCGATTGTCCAGTTCTGATTCCCCTCCAGCCCTGTAATCTTCAGAGATTCCAAGTTGTGTTGTAGAAAGTGTGCTACTAGAGGTGTTTGTAATTTCTTTTTTGTGTTTGATAATATAGATGTGTTGTGTTAGTCTTACTCGGATAGTGTTGCCTCTTTCTCCAATGTAAATGATTTTGCATGTATTGCATTGTACTCCACAGAATCCCGGACCACACCCAGAGCCACATACAGATTGAAAGTTACCCCGGAGCAAAATTCCTACATCCAGCCAACCTTCTGGACAAAGCCAAAACAGATAGGAGTGACCAAAGTGATCCTATCATTCGGAATCAACAACAAGGACCAGAAAGTCAAAGAGACAGCTATCAAAAGATGTACAGGTCAGCAAAGACAACCTTCCCAACTGCAGAAATCAAAGTGCCACTGGTGAACTTCTGGTGAACACTGGAGACAACATCCACTGGACAACCAACACAGCCAAAGATATGCACCAGCATTTAAACTAGGAGACCCCACGAGCCAAAACATCTCCAGGGAGGGGGCATCCGACAGTCAATCTATCTAAAAACTTCACAACAACAGAGAGCCAAAACAGCCTTTTCAGCAAAGGCCTCTCCTTCATACCCACACCACAAACTAAAGCAAAACAGAAGCAGGCACTGCGAGCAGAAACACAAGATTACCATAGGAGGCTAAAGATCGCAACCTTCTTTGAAGAGGAAGAAGACTCAGATCACATACCCTTCCTACCCAATTCCAACTGGGAACCAAATAACCAAGTTCCACAGGAAATCACGGAGATCATTCTTGAAGATCTAAAAGCAATACACAGCCTTAACCCAGGGAACTACAAAACAGAAGACAACCTAACGGTACCAGAAAGGAGAGCACTTAAGGAATTACAAAAACATGCCGACATCATTTTCAAACCAGCAGACAAGGGCAGTTCAATAGTAATAATGGATAGAGAAGACTACATCTTTGAAGCCAACAGACAACTAAAAACAACACTCAGACAACACTACAGGAAATTAGACGCACCAATTTATCTCGATTCCGCTCAGGAAAATTAATAGAATAATACAAACACTAACAGACCAAAAAATAATTACTAGAAAACAGACACACCCAGAGCGCACATTTTTTACATGCTACCAAAAATACACAAACTCGCCAGAGACATGGACTATCCCACACACACCATACCACCAGGCAGAGCAATATTAATCGGATTGCAACAGCGAATCATATAGAATTGCAGAATACATAGACCACTTTTAAACCCCCTACCCACCAAACACACTAGCTACCTCAAAGACACATATGACTTCATAGAAAAAATTAAAACACTCAAACTACCAGAAACAGCTTTTCTCTTTACAATAGATATAGACAGCTTGTACACAAACATAGGGACCAACACAGGCGTTGCAGCTATCAGGAAACGTCTAAATCTAAATCCAGATCCAACCAGACCAGACGAGGAACTGATCAAACTCCTGGAAATCAGCTTAACAAAAAACGATTTTGAATTTGACAACCAATTCAATCTCCAGACCAAAGGAACAGCGATGGGGAAACGCTTTGCGCCATCATATGTCAACATCTACATGGTCAATTGGGAAGAAAAAATCCTCCCCAGATGCCCACACAGACCAACTCACTATTTCAGGTACCTAGATGACATTCGGGGCACTTGGACACATAGCATGGAGGAATTTACAAATTTCATCTCTTTACTTAACACACACCAGCAGTCCATCAAGGTGAAATACACCACACATAACAGCAAACCTACAAAAGTACTGAATTTTTCACACACACCAATTAGACACCAAAGTATATTTTAAAGAAACTGACACACACACACTCTGCTACACAAAACCAGCTATCACCCAAAACACCCATTTAGAGGTTTATTAAAATCACAACTACTCAGATTCCACAGAATTTGCACACAGTCTACTGACTTCCAGGGAGCTACCAAAGTCTTATTCACAGCACTCAGGCAAAGGGGGTACTCCCATTCCTTCCTCAAAGGAATAAGGAAAACCTTCTTAGAACAAAAGCCTAGAGACAACAAAAAGATTATTCCACTTATAACTACCTACTCACATTTTAGCTTTACAGCTAACAAACAGATGAAACAAAACCTAACCAACAAATTACAAGACACCAACCTTGTTAAAGGGCACAAGATAATATCAGCCTACAGAAAAAACTTGACCAACTACTTAGTGTCCAGTAAACTGCCTTCACTTAATAGCAAACCAACAAAAGCACAACACTTCAAGCAACTTACCACGCTCCGGAGCCAAACCACAGGCATCACATACAACATTCCACAAACCTTTACACAAAACAGCAGGAACTGCATCTATGCAATACAATGTAATACATGAAAAATCATTTACATTGGAGAAACAGGCAACACTATCCGAGTAAGACTAACAAAACACATCTATAATGTCAAACACAATAAAGAATCACAAATACCTCTAGTAGCACACTTTCTACAACACAACTTGGAATCTCTGAAGATTGTGGAATGTCCAGACTGTAGAAACACTTTAGAATTTAACACCAACGTGTTTCCAGCAGCGCAGGGGAAGCTCAATGTTAATTTAAATAGCCACACAAACAGAGAACGTGGGCATGGATCAACAGGACTTTCAATCCAGACAAGAAGCACTCATTTAAAATTGCTGTGAAGCAGGTGTAGCGCATTAATTGAACACAAATATAGGTAATTTGTGGTTAATTGAAACTGCCATCCCTCAGTGTGTGAAACACAATTAAGCATTCACTACTCAACACACCATTTTCAAGAACAAATGAATGTATGATTTTAGCTACAACACTGAAAACATTTACACCCCACTTTGTTTGTAGCTTGAGGGCAGCTGATTAATTTTGGCTGATACAGTGCTACTGAAAGGGCCCTGATGCCATTCCGTTTCTCTTTGCTGTCACAATGTTACCTCTGGAGAACACTGACACATGCAGGTTTTCTTTCTACCTTTGAGGTTAAGTACCTAATTAAACTAAATACTCTGTTAATTGGACCATTTAGCGACTACTCCCAGTTCAGAAGGTATTGTTGATTTAAAGAGACACAGGAAACCTTCTGGATAGCTGCCCTCCAGGAACAGTATGGGACACCCCAGGATGAGAAGCGCACATTTTGATCCAGAATATTGAAATATACTAATCCTATCAATATGTATTACATATGCACATTATTTTACTGAACCCATCTCTCACTGACCTGGGGATCTCTGGCACTGCTCTGGCCTGGTTCTCCTCCTACCTCTCCAACCGCACTTACCAGGTAACCTGGCGTGGAGCAACCTCCACACCTCGCCCTCTCTTAACAGGAGTCCCCCAAGGGTCAGTCTTGGGTCCTCTCCTGTTCTCTCTCTACACCCGCTCCCTGGGCCCCCTCATCGCATCCTATGGTTTCTCATACCATTTCTATGCTGATGATGCTCAGATTTTCCTCTCCTTCCCCACCTCTGACTCCGCCATCCCCTCCCGTATCTCTACCTGTCTGTCTGCTATTTCCTCCTGGATGCACTCGCATCACCTCAAACTCAGCCTTTCTAAATCTGACCTCCTTTTCTTTCCCTCCTCCTCCTCCTCTGATCTCTCTATCTCTGTTCCTCTGGAATCTACCACACTCTCTCCCTCTTCTCACCCTGGACCTCTGCCTCTCTTATTCCCAGCACATCTCCACTCTGGCACGCACTTGCCGATTCTTCCTGAGCAACATCCGAAGAATCCGACCCTTCCTCACCAACTATGCCACCCAGCTCCTGGTCCAGGCCTTGGTACTGTCCCGCCTAGACTACTGCAACTCCCTCCTGGCTGGCCTCCCTGCATCTGCCACCCGTTCGCCCCAGCTCATCCAGAACTCCGCTGCCCGCCTGGTGTTCTCTCTGCCTCGCTTCTCCCACGCAACTCCACTACTCCGCTCACTCCACTGGCTCCCGATCACCGCTCGCATCCAGTTCAAGACTCTTGTACTAGCCTACAGATGCCGTGACCAGACTGCACCCAGCTACCTCCAGACCCTTATCTCTCCCTACACCCCCACTCGACCTCTCCGCTCCACCTGCACTAGAAGACTGGCTCTACCTCCTCTATGCTCCCCTGCCTCCAGAGCCCGCTCCTTCTCCACCCTCGCTCCGCAGTGGTGGAATGACCTTCCTACAGATGTCAGGACTGCCCAGTCCCTGACCACATTCCGGTGCCTCCTTAAGACTCACCTCTTCAGACAGCACCTGTAGAACTCCTCTGTTTTTCCCCTGGGACACTTATCACCCTTCCTTAAATGCGCTTTACTTGCTCTTATCTGCCCCCTATTTTACTGCATTTAATCCTGTACTTCAGAGTACTGTAATCTGCCAAGTGTTTAATCTGTAGTATTTTGTATTTAATCTTATCCTGATGTAACTATCACTGACACTGTTATCTGCTGTATTATTGAATTGTATTTTGTCACACTTGTACTTGCTTGAACCAAAGTCATTGTATTTATCTTGCTCTTAATTGTATTATTACTTGTACTGTGATACTTGAAATGTATTTGCTTACGATTGTAAGTTGCCCTGGATAAGGATGTCTGCTAAGAAATAAATAATAATAATATTAGCAGCATACATCATTTTCAGACAATTTTTGCACAGTATGGGAAGATGTCAAAAATTGATACGGTTAGAAAGCATAAGAAGAGACAAGGGCTTAGAAAAATTTGAAAAATAAAGAGTACTTGCAGACGCTTTTATCCAAAGCGACTTACATTTTTTACCCATTCTACAGCTGGGTATTTAAGTGTAGCAATGCGAGTGAAATGCACTTGCTCTAGGGTTTATTAGCACCAGCAGCAGATTCACACGCACAACCTTACAGTTACAAGTCCAGAGCCATCATTTAGGGTACTGCCAAGAGAGAGATAGTGCCCGCCAATGATGGCTCTATCGTGTGATAATTAATCGCGATGAGTTATGCATCCTAAGAAAAAAGTGAGGCCACTAAAAGTCAAGGTAAATTATGAGTAACCTTTTCCAAGTTGGATGATATGGAATTTAATTTATACTTTTTATTCATAACTTTAAGTGATTGCCAGATTTTAATTATTTTAAAAATATTTCATATGTAAAATATTTAACAACACCTGAGTCGTTTCCTGGAATTCACTTGAAGCCTGCAATAGTTAAGCAGCATCATATCACAAAGTCCTTCAGGTAGTGTGGGAATGCTCTCTTTTAGAACAATTACATCTAAAATACTACGTTCAGCAGGGGACTTTTAAATTAATAGACAAATGGCTGGTTTCACAGACCCAGATTATTGCCAATCTTGGATTACTTTACCTCAATTGACATTGAGTAGTCCATGATTAGTGCTAATCGGGGTCTGTGAAACCAGATAACAATAACAAAGCACACGCAACATAACAACACCCACAGCAGCGGCTCTTCTGAGCCACCAGTTGTCTGGGTCGCTACAATACGATAAAAAAATGAACAGGTAGACCTATGTTTAAAAAAAAATATATATATTTTTTTTTTTGCTTGAGTGCCCGTGGATAGTTGAAGGAGTGAATTAGGCAGATACACAGGGTTCAACTGTGTGTATACAACATGAAGTTTATAGTGTGTATTGTTTGTTTGTTCCGTTTACATTAAAATGCTTGTATCTCACATTGTGGGAATGTTACCATGAGTTCCTTTGAGTTTGAGTTTGAAATCCCACACAGAGAACTGTCTGTGGCGAGTGAAGACAGTAACGAGGACTATGTTTCACATGTACAACATGAAAGTGACCTTAGAAAAATAAAAGGAAAAATGAAAAAGTACTCGGGCAAAATGCAAGCGACCTACAAGCTTGTTTGAACAACTAGGTGTTACACATGAAAAAGTATCCCACACCTATTTCAAGGAAACAATCTTGATAGCAGTAAAAATGCAAAAACCAAAGTAATATGAACAGTTTTTAGAAAGAACTACCAACTGTAAATCATTTACAAGCATGTTTGATCAATAAGGTGTTAAACTACAATCTTTTGGTCATAAGAAAATCTTTATTTTGTTTTTTTCTAATAGATTTTAGAATGTGTTTCTTTGATGTTAGGCCAGTAAGGCTTTGGGTGGTTTTTAATCACGTTCCCCCATCCCCTCACACTCACACCTGTTCCATGGAACAAGGAAACAATCTTCAAAACTATGTTTATTCTTGAGAAAAAAAAAACCCAGAAAGGGCTGTATGCCCACATGGAACAATCATATTGTATGTTTCTGATATAGTACATATATGATTTTTATATTACCAACAGTTGAACCTTGTTTATCCAGGAGCATTGGGGGGAAAAATATCCTGAAAAATATATCCATGAGAAAATGAATTTAGATTTTAAAATGGGTATGACATGGATTTTTACACTTACCAAAATTACTAGTTTCATTATCTATGAGGCCTATAAAACCATAACTGGCTTGCATTTATATATCATATGTATTTGAGAATTTGTCTCGATGGTCCTGCTTCCTAAACACTTCCTGAAAATGCAGCCACTAGTGCATGACGTCACCGAAGGGAGAGCGGATTGTCTTCCCTGACTGTTTTCAATGGAGCACAATGGCAACTCGTCGGACAAAAGTGTATAAAGTCTGGTTTTATCTGTCTGATAGTTGTGTCAGGCAGCTGAAGGGATACACTGGGCTCTATAACTGTTTCTACCAATTGGTGTTAGCATTATTTTTTTTTCTGAAGGCTATACAACTGCCTCCAGAATCATTCACACCCTTGATTCAATGTTATATATATACAGCTGCCTCCAGAATCATTCACACCCTTGATTCAATGTTATATATATACAGCTGCCTCCAGAATCATTCACACCCTTGATTCAATGTTATATATATACAGCTGCCTCCAGAATCATTCACACCCTTGATTCAATGTTATATATATACAGCTGCCTCCAGAATCATTCACACCCTTGATTCAATGTTATATATATACAGCTGCCTCCAGAATCATTCACACCCTTGATTCAATGTTATATATATACAGCTGCCTCCAGAATCATTCACACCCTTGATTCAATGTTATATATATACAGCTGCCTCCAGAATCCTTCACCCCCTTGATATATATATAGTATATATTGTGAAATAGATATTGCTAATCAGTTGCTAATAAAGAAACACAGGTACAAGATGGCTGTGTGGTCCAGTGGTTAAAGAAACGGGCTTGTAACCAGGTGGTCCCCAGTTCAAATCCCTGCTCAGCCACTGAATCACATTGTGACCCTGAGCAAGTCACTTAACCTCCTTATGCTGTGTCTTTCGGGTGAGACGTTATTAAGTGACTCTGCAGCTGATGTATAGTTCACACGCCCTAGTCTTATATCTTGTAAAGCGCTTTGTGATGGTGGTCCACTATGAAGGGTGCTATATAAAAATAAAGATTGTTATTACAGGTAAGTTTGTGGTTTCTTTGTCTCTATTTATCTCAAACAACATGAAAGTATATTTTTGTTGTTTTTACAGAAAAGAAACAAACCCAACACAGTGGTCAGAATAAATGCAACAAACAAAACCAAAAGATACACTGTAGCTTGCAGCCAGATCTATGTGGCAACATAAGAAGAGACAAGGGCTTTCCAACAAGGATTTATTAGAAAAATAAACAGTACTTGCAGACGCTTTTATCCAAAGCGACTTACATTTTTTACCCATTCTACAGCTGGGTATTTAAGTGTAGCAATGCGAGTGAAATGCACTTGCTCTAGGGTTTATTAGCACCAGCAGCAGATTCACACGCACAACCTTACAGTTACAAGTCCAGAGCCATCATTTAGGGTACTGCCAAGAGAGAGATAGTGCCCGCCAATGATGGCTCTATCGTGTGATAATTAATCGCGATGAGTTATGCATCCTAAGAAAAAAGTGAGGCCACTAAAAGTCAAGGTAAATTATGAGTAACCTTTTCCAAGTTGGATGATATGGAATTTAATTTATACTTTTTATTCATACCTTTAAGTGATTGCCAGATTTTAATTATTTTAAAATGAAAAAGTACTCGGGCAAAATGCAAGCGACCTACAAGCTTGTTTGAACAACTAGGTGTTACACATGAAAAAGTATCCCACACCTATTTCAAGGAAACAATCTTGATAGCAGTAAAAATGCAAAAACGAAAGTAATATGAACAGTCTTTAGAAAGAACTACCAACTGTAAATCATTTACAAGCATGTTTGATCAATAAGGTGTTAAACTACAATCTTTTGGTCATAAGAAAATCTTTATTTTGTTTTTTTCTAATAGATTTTAGAATGTGTTTCTTTGATGTTAGGCCAGTAAGGCTTTGGGTGGTTTTTAATCACGTTCCCCCATCCCCTCACACTCACACCTGTTCCATGGAACAAGGAAACAATCTTCAAAACTATGTTTATTCTTGAGAAAAAAAAAACCCAGAAAGGGCTGTATGCCCACATGGAACAATCATATTGTATGTTTCTGATATAGTACATATATGATTTTTATATTACCAACAGTTGAACCTTGTTTATCCAGGAGCATTGGGGGGGAAAATATCCTGAAAAATATATCCATGAGAAAATGAATTTAGATTTTAAAATGGGTATGACATGGATTTTTACACTTACCAAAATTACTAGTTTCATTATCTATGAGGCCTATAAAACCATAACTGGCTTGCATTTATATATCATATGTATTTGAGAATTTGTCTTGATGGTCCTGCTTCCTAAACACTTCCTGAAAATGCAGCCGCTAGTGCATGACGTCATCGAAGGGAGAGCGGATTGTCTTCCCTGACTGTTTTCAATGGAGCACAATGGCAACTCGTCGGACAAAAGTGTATAAAGTCTGGTTTTATCTGTCTGATAGCTGTGTCAGGCAGCTGAAGGGATACACTGGGCTCTATAACTGTTTCTACCAATTGGTGTTAGCATTATTTTTTTTTTCTGAAGGCTATACAACTGCCTCCAGAATCATTCACACCCTTGATTCAATGTTATATATATACAGCTGCCTCCAGAATCATTCACACCCTTGATTCAATGTTATATATATACAGCTGCCTCCAGAATCATTCACACCCTTGATTCAATGTTATATATATACAGCTGCCTCCAGAATCATTCACACCCTTGATTCAATGTTATATATATACAGCTGCCTCCAGAATCATTCACACCCTTGATTCAATGTTATATATATACAGCTGCCTCCAGAATCATTCACACCCTTGATTCAATGTTATATATATACAGCTGCCTCCAGAATCATTCACACCCTTGATTCAATGTTATATATATACAGCTGCCTCCAGAATCCTTCACCCCCTTGATATATATATAGTATATATTGTGAAATAGATATTGCTAATCAGTTGCTAATAAAGAAACACAGGTACAAGATGGCTGTGTGGTCCAGTGGTTAAAGAAACGGGCTTGTAACCAGGCGGTCCCCGGTTCAAATCCCTGCTCAGCCACTGAATCACGTTGTGACCCTGAGCAAGTCACTTAACCTCCTTATGCTGTGTCTTTCGGGTGAGACGTTATTAAGTGACTCTGCAGCTGATGTATAGTTCACACGCCCTAGTCTTATATCTTGTAAAGTGCTTTGTGATGGTGGTCCACTATGAAGGGTGCTATATAAAAATAAAGATTGTTATTACAGGTAAGTTTGTGGTTTCTTTGTCTCTATTTATCTCAAACAACATGAAAGTATATTTTTGTTGTTTTTACAGAAAAGAAACAAACCCAACACAGTGGTCAGAATAAATGCAACAAACAAAACCAAAAGATACACTGTAGCTTGCAGCCAGATCTATGTGGCAACATAAGAAGAGACAAGGGCTTTCCAACAAGGATTTATTAGAAAAATAAACAGTACTTGCAGACGCTTTTATCCAAAGCGACTTACATTTTTTACCCATTCTACAGCTGGGTATTTAAGTGTAGCAATGCGAGTGAAATGCACTTGCTCTAGGGTTTATTAGCACCAGCAGCAGATTCACACGCACAACCTTACAGTTACAAGTCCAGAGCCATCATTTAGGGTACTGCCAAGAGAGAGATAGTGCCCGCCAATGATGGCTCTATCGTGTGATAATTAATCGCGATGAGTTATGCATCCTAAGAAAAAAGTGAGGCCACTAAAAGTCAAGGTAAATTATGAGTAACCTTTTCCAAGTTGGATGATATGGAATTTAATTTATACTTTTTATTCATACCTTTAAGTGATTGCCAGATTTTAATTATTTTAAAATGAAAAAGTACTCGGGCAAAATGCAAGCGACCTACAAGCTTGTTTGAACAACTAGGTGTTACACATGAAAAAGTATCCCACACCTATTTCAAGGAAACAATCTTGATAGCAGTAAAAATGCAAAAACGAAAGTAATATGAACAGTCTTTAGAAAGAACTACCAACTGTAAATCATTTACAAGCATGTTTGATCAATAAGGTGTTAAACTACAATCTTTTGGTCATAAGAAAATCTTTATTTTGTTTTTTTCTAATAGATTTTAGAATGTGTTTCTTTGATGTTAGGCCAGTAAGGCTTTGGGTGGTTTTTAATCACGTTCCCCCATCCCCTCACACTCACACCTGTTCCATGGAACAAGGAAACAATCTTCAAAACTATGTTTATTCTTGAGAAAAAAAAAACCCAGAAAGGGCTGTATGCCCACATGGAACAATCATATTGTATGTTTCTGATATAGTACATATATGATTTTTATATTACCAACAGTTGAACCTTGTTTATCCAGGAGCATTGGGGGGGAAAATATCCTGAAAAATATATCCATGAGAAAATGAATTGAGATTTTAAAATGGGTATGACATGGATTTTTACACTTACCAAAATTACTAGTTTCATTATCTATGAGGCCTATAAAACCATAACTGGCTTGCATTTATATATCATATGTATTTGAGAATTTGTCTCGATGGTCCTGCTTCCTAAACACTTCCTGAAAATGCAGCCGCTAGTGCATGACGTCACCGAAGGGAGAGCGGATTGTCTTCCCTGACTGTTTTCAATGGAGCACAATGGCAACTCGTCGGACAAAAGTGTATAAAGTCTGGTTTTATCTGTCTGATAGCTGTGTCAGGCAGCTGAAGGGATACACTGGGCTCTATAACTGTTTCTACCAATTGGTGTTAGCATTATTTTTTTTTTCTGAAGGCTATACAACTGCCTCCAGAATCATTCACACCCTTGATTCAATGTTATATATATACAGCTGCCTCCAGAATCATTCACACCCTTGATTCAATGTTATATATATACAGCTGCCTCCAGAATCATTCACACCCTTGATTCAATGTTATATATATACAGCTGCCTCCAGAATCATTCACACCCTTGATTCAATGATATATATACAGCTGCCTCCAGAATCCTTCACCCCCTTGATATATATATAGTATATATTGTGAAATAGATATTGCTAATCAGTTGCTAATAAAGAAACACAGGTACAAGATGGCTGTGTGGTCCAGTGGTTAAAGAAACGGGCTTGTAACCAGGCGGTCCCCAGTTCAAATCCCTGCTCAGCCACTGAATCACGTTGTGACCCTGAGCAAGTCACTTAACCTCCTTATGCTGTGTCTTTCGGGTGAGACGTTATTAAGTGACTCTGCAGCTGATGTATAGTTCACACGCCCTAATCTTATATCTTGTAAAGCGCTTTGTGATGGTGGTCCACTATGAAGGGTGCTATATAAAAATAAAGATTGTTATTACAGGTAAGTTTGTGGTTTCTTTGTCTCTATTTATCTCAAACAACATGAAAGTATATTTTTGTTGTTTTTACAGAAAAGAAACAAACCCAACACAGTGGTCAGAATAAATGCAACAAACAAAACCAAAAGATACACTGTAGCTTGCAGCCAGATCTATGTGGCAACATAAGAAGAGACAAGGGCTTTCCAACAAGGATTTATTAGAAAAATAAACAGTACTTGCAGACGCTTTTATCCAAAGCGACTTACATTTTTTACCCATTCTACAGCTGGGTATTTAAGTGTAGCAATGCGAGTGAAATGCACTTGCTCTAGGGTTTATTAGCACCAGCAGCAGATTCACACGCACAACCTTACAGTTACAAGTCCAGAGCCATCATTTAGGGTACTGCCAAGAGAGAGATAGTGCCCGCCAATGATGGCTCTATCGTGTGATAATTAATCGCGATGAGTTATGCATCCTAAGAAAAAAGTGAGGCCACTAAAAGTCAAGGTAAATTATGAGTAACCTTTTCCAAGTTGGATGATATGGAATTTAATTTATACTTTTTATTCATACCTTTAAGTGATTGCCAGATTTTAATTATTTTAAAATGAAAAAGTACTCGGGCAAAATGCAAGCGACCTACAAGCTTGTTTGAACAACTAGGTGTTACACATGAAAAAGTATCCCACACCTATTTCAAGGAAACAATCTTGATAGCAGTAAAAATGCAAAAACCAAAGTAATATGAACAGTCTTTAGAAAGAACTACCAACTGTAAATCATTTACAAGCATGTTTGATCAATAAGGTGTTAAACTACAATCTTTTGGTCATAAGAAAATCTTTATTTGTTTTTTTTCTTATAGATTTTAGAATGTGTTTCTTTGATGTTAGGCCAGTAAGGCTTTGGGTGGTTTTTAATCACGTTCCCCCATCCCCTCACACTCACACCTGTTCCATGGAACAAGGAAACAATCTTCAAAACTATGTTTATTCTTGAGAAAAAAAAAACCCAGAAAGGGCTGTATGCCCACATGGAACAATCATATTGTATGTTTCTGATATAGTACATATATGATTTTTATATTACCAACAGTTGAACCTTGTTTATCCAGGAGCATTGGGGGGAAAAATATCCTGAAAAATATATCCATGAGAAAATGAATTTAGATTTTAAAATGGGTATGACATGGATTTTTACACTTACCAAAATTACTAGTTTCATTATCTATGAGGCCTATAAAACCATAACTGGCTTGCATTTATATATCATATGTATTTGAGAATTTGTCTCGATGGTCCTGCTTCCTAAACACTTCCTGAAAATGCAGCCACTAGTGCATGACGTCACCGAAGGGAGAGCGGATTGTCTTCCCTGACTGTTTTCAATGGAGCACAATGGCAACTCGTCGGACAAAAGTGTATAAAGTCTGGTTTTATCTGTCTGATAGCTGTGTCAGGCAGCTGAAGGGATACACTGGGCTCTATAACTGTTTCTACCAATTGGTGTTAGCAATATTTTTTTTTCTGAAGGCTATACAACTGCCTCCAGAATCATTCACACCCTTGATTCAATGTTATATATATACAGCTGCCTCCAGAATCATTCACACCCTTGATTCAATGTTATATATATACAGCTGCCTCCAGAATCCTTCACCCCCTTGATATATATATAGTATATATTGTGAAATAGATATTGCTAATCAGTTGCTAATAAAGAAACACAGATACAAGATGGCTGTGTGGTCCAGTGGTTAAAGAAACGGGCTTGTAACCAGGCGGTCCCCGGTTCAAATCCCTGCTCAGCCACTGAATCACGTTGTGACCCTGAGCAAGTCACTTAACCTCCTTATGCTGTGTCTTTCGGGTGAGACGTTATTAAGTGACTCTGCAGCTGATGTATAGTTCACACGCCCTAGTCTTATATCTTGTAAAGCGCTTTGTGATGGTGGTCCACTATGAAGGGTGCTATATAAAAATAAAGATTGTTATTACAGGTAAGTTTGTGGTTTCTTTGTCTCTATTTATCTCAAACAACATGAAAGTATATTTTTGTTGTTTTTACAGAAAAGAAACAAACCCAACACAGTGGTCAGAATAAATGCAACAAACAAAACCAAAAGATACACTGTAGCTTGCAGCCAGATCTATGTGGCAACATAAGAAGAGACAAGGGCTTTCCAACAAGGATTTATTAGAAAAATAAACAGTACTTGCAGACGCTTTTATCCAAAGCGACTTACATTTTTTACCCATTCTACAGCTGGGTATTTAAGTGTAGCAATGCGAGTGAAATGCACTTGCTCTAGGGTTTATTAGCACCAGCAGCAGATTCACACGCACAACCTTACAGTTACAAGTCCAGAGCCATCATTTAGGGTACTGCCAAGAGAGAGATAGTGCCCGCCAATGATGGCTCTATCGTGTGATAATTAATCGCGATGAGTTATGCATCCTAAGAAAAAAGTGAGGCCACTAAAAGTCAAGGTAAATTATGAGTAACCTTTTCCAAGTTGGATGATATGAAATTTAATTTATACTTTTTATTCATACCTTTAAGTGATTGCCAGATTTTAATTATTTTAAAATGAAAAAGTACTCGGGCAAAATGCAAGCGACCTACAAGCTTGTTTGAACAACTAGGTGTTACACATGAAAAAGTATCCCACACCTATTTCAAGGAAACAATCTTGATAGCAGTAAAAATGCAAAAACGAAAGTAATATGAACAGTCTTTAGAAAGAACTACCAACTGTAAATCATTTACAAGCATGTTTGATCAATAAGGTGTTAAACTACAATCTTTTGGTCATAAGAAAATCTTTATTTTTTTTTTTCTAATAGATTTTAGAATGTGTTTCTTTGATGTTAGGCCAGTAAGGCTTTGGGTGGTTTTTAATCACGTTCCCCCATCCCCTCACACTCACACCTGTTCCATGGAACAAGGAAACAATCTTCAAAACTATGTTTATTCTTGAGAAAAAAAAAACCCAGAAAGGGCTGTATGCCCACATGGAACAATCATATTGTATGTTTCTGATATAGTACATATATGATTTTTATATTACCAACAGTTGAACCTTGTTTATCCAGGAGCATTGGGGGGGAAAATATCCTGAAAAATATATCCATGAGAAAATGAATTGAGATTTTAAAATGGGTATGACATGGATTTTTACACTTACCAAAATTACTAGTTTCATTATCTATGAGGCCTATAAAACCATAACTGGCTTGCATTTATATATCATATGTATTTGAGAATTTGTCTCGATGGTCCTGCTTCCTAAACACTTCCTGAAAATGCAGCCGCTAGTGCATGACGTCACCGAAGGGAGAGCGGATTGTCTTCCCTGACTGTTTTCAATGGAGCACAATGGCAACTCGTCGGACAAAAGTGTATAAAGTCTGGTTTTATCTGTCTGATAGCTGTGTCAGGCAGCTGAAGGGATACACTGGGCTCTATAACTGTTTCTACCAATTGGTGTTAGCATTATTTTTTTTTTCTGAAGGCTATACAACTGCCTCCAGAATCATTCACACCCTTGATTCAATGTTATATATATACAGCTGCCTCCAGAATCATTCACACCCTTGATTCAATGTTATATATATACAGCTGCCTCCAGAATCATTCACACCCTTGATTCAATGTTATATATATACAGCTGCCTCCAGAATCATTCACACCCTTGATTCAATGTTATATATATACAGCTGCCTCCAGAATCCTTCACCCCCTTGATATATATATAGTATATATTGTGAAATAGATATTGCTAATCAGTTGCTAATAAAGAAACACAGGTACAAGATGGCTGTGTGGTCCAGTGGTTAAAGAAACGGGCTTGTAACCAGGCGGTCCCCAGTTCAAATCCCTGCTCAGCCACTGAATCACGTTGTGACCCTGAGCAAGTCACTTAACCTCCTTATGCTGTGTCTTTCGGGTGAGACGTTATTAAGTGACTCTGCAGCTGATGTATAGTTCACACGCCCTAATCTTATATCTTGTAAAGCGCTTTGTGATGGTGGTCCACTATGAAGGGTGCTATATAAAAATAAAGATTGTTATTACAGGTAAGTTTGTGGTTTCTTTGTCTCTATTTATCTCAAACAACATGAAAGTATATTTTTGTTGTTTTTACAGAAAAGAAACAAACCCAACACAGTGGTCAGAATAAATGCAACAAACAAAACCAAAAGATACACTGTAGCTTGCAGCCAGATCTATGTGGCAACATAAGAAGAGACAAGGGCTTTCAAACAAGGATTTATTAGAAAAATAAACAGTACTTGCAGACGCTTTTATCCAAAGCGACTTACATTTTTTACCCATTCTACAGCTGGGTATTTAAGTGTAGCAATGCGAGTGAAATGCACTTGCTCTAGGGTTTATTAGCACCAGCAGCAGATTCACACGCACAACCTTACAGTTACAAGTCCAGAGCCATCATTTAGGGTACTGCCAAGAGAGAGATAGTGCCCGCCAATGATGGCTCTATCGTGTGATAATTAATCGCGATGAGTTATGCATCCTAAGAAAAAAGTGAGGCCACTAAAAGTCAAGGTAAATTATGAGTAACCTTTTCCAAGTTGGATGATATGGAATTTAATTTATACTTTTTATTCATACCTTTAACTGATTGCCAGATTTTAATTATTTTAAAATGAAAAAGTACTCGGGCAAAATGCAAGCGACCTACAAGCTTGTTTGAACAACTAGGTGTTACACATGAAAAAGTATCCCACACCTATTTCAAGGAAACAATCTTGATAGCAGTAAAAATGCAAAAACCAAAGTAATATGAACAGTCTTTAGAAAGAACTACCAACTGTAAATCATTTACAAGCATGTTTGATCAATAAGGTGTTAAACTACAATCTTTTGGTCATAAGAAAATCTTTATTTTTTCTTTTTTCTTATAGATTTTAGAATGTGTTTCTTTGATGTTAGGCCAGTAAGGCTTTGGGTGGTTTTTAATCACGTTCCCCCATCCCCTCACACTCACACCTGTTCCATGGAACAAGGAAACAATCTTCAAAACTATGTTTATTCTTGAGAAAAAAAAAACCCAGAAAGGGCTGTATGCCCACATGGAACAATCATATTGTATGTTTCTGATATAGTACATATATGATTTTTATATTACCAACAGTTGAACCTTGTTTATCCAGGAGCATTGGGGGGGAAAATATCCTGAAAAATATATCCATGAGAAAATGAATTGAGATTTTAAAATGGGTATGACATGGATTTTTACACTTACCAAAATTACTAGTTTCAGTATCTATGAGGCCTATAAAACCATAACTGGCTTGCATTTATATATCATATGTATTTGAGAATTTGTCTCGATGGTCCTGCTTCCTAAACACTTCCTGAAAATGCAGCCGCTAGTGCATGACGTCACCGAAGGGAGAGCGGATTGTCTTCCCTGACTGTTTTCAATGGAGCACAATAGCAACTCGTCGGACAAAAGTGTATAAAGTCTGGTTTTATCTGTCTGATAGCTGTGTCAGGCAGCTGAAGGGATACACTGGGCTCTATAACTGTTTCTACCAATTGGTGTTAGCATTACTTTTTTTTTCTGAAGGCTATACAACTGCCTCCAGAATCATTCACACCCTTGATTCAATGTTATATATATACAGCTGCCTCCAGAATCATTCACACCCTTGATTCAATGTTATATATATACAGCTGCCTCCAGAATCATTCACACCCTTGATTCAATGTTATATATATACAGCTGCCTCCAGAATCATTCACACCCTTGATTCAATGTTATATATATACAGCTGCCTCCAGAATCCTTCACCCCCTTGATATATATATAGTATATATTGTGAAATAGATATTGCTAATCAGTTGCTAATAAAGAAACACAGGTACAAGATGGCTGTGTGGTCTAGTGGTTAAAGAAACGGGCTTGTAACCAGGCGGTCCCTAGTTCAAATCCCTGCTCAGCCACTGAATCACGTTGTGACCCTGAGCAAGTCACTTAACCTCCTTATGCTGTGTCTTTCGGGTGAGACGTTATTAAGTGACTCTGCAGCTGATGTATAGTTCACACGCCCTAGTCTTATATCTTGTAAAGCGCTTTGTGATGGTGGTCCACTATGAAGGGTGCTATATAAAAATAAAGATTGTTATTACAGGTAAGTTTGCGTTTTTTTTGTCTCTATTTATCTCAAACAACATGAAAGTATATTTTTGTTGTTTTTACAGAAAAGAAACAAACCCAACACAGTGGTCAGAATAAATGCAACAAACAAAACCAAAAGATACACTGTAGCTTGCAGCCAGATCTATGTGGCAACCTTATCCAAACACACTTTGGCTGTTCCCTGACATCGCCCCCTCTCCTCAGCCCTTTCCTCCCTTTATTCAGTCACCCCTCTAATGAGGCTGTTACTCAATTAACCAATTATGACCAAGCGCGGGCAGCACCCCATTCCAAGCATCCCAGGCATTGTCTGCCTGCTTCCAGCACCCCCTACTGGGACCCAGCCTTTCTTTATCACAGAAATGCAGTGAATTGTTTTGGCCAATTGAGCGCCACCCCCTTGAGACTCCCGGCCACAGTCGGCGATGGCATAGTCTGGATTCGGACCAGCGAGCCCAAAAAGAAAGCAGATTCTGTTAATAAGGAAAAAAAATATTCTATGGGTAGCTAATGCTGCTGTAAATTACTAGGTGCAATTCCAGAATATATTACCTGTTCATTATGAATAACACTGTTTTCTCCTGTCTAGCATGTGTAACACATAGCACTCAATTACCAATACAGACCAGATAAAAAGCACAGTATGGGTATTTGAGTAACAGCAATAATGAGAAGCACTCAGAATGATTGGACACACATGGGCCGCAGTGTGGAGTAGTGGTTAGGGGCTCGGAGCTTTGGGCTCTTGACCTGGAGGGTCCTGGGTTCAATCCCCAGTGGGGGCAACGCTGCAGTTGTACCCTTAAGCAAGGTACTTTACCTAGATTGCTCCAGTAAAAACCCAACTGCATAAATGGGTAATTGTATGTAAAAATAATGTGGTATCTTGTAACAATTGTAAGTCGCTCTGGATAAGGGTGTCTGCTAGAAATAAATAATAATAAAAAAGATAAGGGGGCTGTATAATAATACCAAGGTGAAATGTTAAGATCTGAACTTGTTAATAATTAACTTGTTGAACTTTATTTTTGCAGAGGAGATAACCAGCTCAGTGAGGAATTACTGATTTAGAAGACATGGAACTGACAAACGACAGGACAAACAGTCAACCAACTAATAAAAATGAATGGATAAATATCAGGTACCATCTCTAATTTAAATAGCTCAGGTACCATCTCTAATTTAAATAGCTCAGGTACCATCTCTAATTTAAATATCAGGTACCATCTCTAATTCAAATAGCAGTACCATCTCTAATTTAAATAGCAGTACCATCTCTAATTTAAATAGCAGTACCATCTCTAATTTAAACAGCAGTGCCATCTCTAATTTAAATAGCAGTACCATCTCTAATTTAAATAGCTCAGGTACCATCTCTAATTTAAATAGCTCAGGTACCAGCTCTAATTTAAATAGCTCAGGTACCATCTCTAATTTAAATAGCAGTACCATCTCTAATTTAAATAGCAGTACCATCTCTAATTTAAATAGCAGTACCATCTCTAATTTAAATAGCAGTACCATCTCTAATTTAAACAGCAGTGCCATCTCTAATTTAAATAGCAGTACCATCTCTAATTTAAATAGCTCAGGTACCATCTCTAATTTAAATAGCTCAGGTACCATCTCTAATTTAAATAGCTCAGGTACCATCTCTAATTTAAATAGCTCAGGTACCATCTCTAATTTAAATAGCAGTACCATCTCTAATTTAAATAGCTCAGGTACCATCTCTAATTTAAATAGCAGTGCCATCTCTAATTTAAATAGCAGTACCATCTCTAATTTAAATAGCTCAGGTACCATCTCTAATTTAAATAGCTCAGGTACCATCTCTAATTTAAATAGCAGTACCATCTCTAATTTAAATAGCTCAGGTACCATCTCTAATTTAAATAGCAGTACCATCTCTAATTTAAATAGCAGTACCATCTCTAATTTAAATAGCAGTACCATCTCTAATTTAAATAGCTCAGGTACCATCTCTAATTTAAATAGCTCAGGTACCATCTCTAATTTAAATAGCAGTACCATCTCTAATTTAAATAGCAGGTACCATCTCTAATTTAGGGCACAGTTGGAACAAAAAACAGGAGGCAGACTAGCCCTCCAGGACCAGGATTGCCCACCACTGCAATAAAAAATAAAAAAATCAGACACTATAAAAAAAACAAACAAATAAAAAGAAAAAGAAATGTATTTAAAAAGAACTGTTTTATCAACTGTCTCCTCTAGTCTAACATGATGTCCATTTCTCCTCCAGCAAAATTATTTCAGTCATAGTCGTGGTTACAATTGAAATCGCAATCTCAAGTGCATTCGGAGTCATGGTCAACAGCACGGCTGGAGGTCTGCTTGCAGCCGCACTTATAGTCACAACAGCTATTTGTGTCATCATGTGAGTTACAGTTACATGTCTTAAATGATATCAGTTTAAATTCACAGTCCAGCAGCCTTCCTCTTTTGCATCATTTCCACTAGCCACGTTTAAATGCACCTAAGCCGGGCCACCTGAGCTTGGGGTGTTTCCACTTATGCTGAGGTGTAACTGAACATGGCCCATGTTTCGTATGTCGTTCCCGATGTGGCCGAACTGGTCCAGGCGGAAGTAGCGTAGTAACGCAACATCAGTGAGTTCTGGATTTTGTATTGCAGTATGGTAGTTAGCAAAGCAAGATCTGAATTCGTAAGAAAAGAAAAAGAAAAGAAAGTGTGCTTACTGTGGGATGGAGAGAAAATCAAAGCAATTTGAAATGTTTGGTTCCCTTTAAATTCGAAGATGGCCACCAAAAACATCGTTATGGGTATTGGTAGGTGTTACTGAGCTCTTTCTATCAAAGCTGCCCATAAGCCCTCTCCCCTCGGTGACCCCTTCGGTCCCGCCTACCGAGGGTACATAACCGTCACGCAGGGGAGACTCACTGTGTTTTCGCATCTCAACATGGTAAGGTAAGACCTCTGTGTTACATGGAGCCCTTTTTTATTACTTAAAGCGCTGCGTTGAGTTGCTGCTAGTTCCCCTGCACTTCGTGTGTCAGGCTGCTTCAGGCTGCTTCTCTCCTGTCTGTCGTCTGTGAGTCGACTGCCGGTAAGCAGTATTATTAAGAGTGTGTGTGTTTTTAGCCTCCTTTCTTACTTGGGAGAGCGTTGTTACTCCACCGGGGCTGGGCCTGCCTTGTCCCTGTTGTCAAGTTAGCCCACCAGCCGCCGGCCGGGCCTTGTTGTTTTGATTGTGCTGCACATCCCGTGCTTGTGCAGAGGACGCGCTGCAGCGCGGCTGCTTACCACCGGACCCGCCGTGTACTCCTCACCGAGGCATGCCCCGTTGTTGAGTTGAGATATACTCAGGCTGCCTATCACCACGTGTGTGGGCCTTACAATCGAACAGACAGTGTGCTCTCCCCCATCTGTACTACTGTATTATTATTGTTATTGCATTTTTGTATTATTGTATTGTGTTTGCTAAAAGTCAATTGCCCGCCGCAGCTTCGGCTCTATCGCTACGCTACGCGCTGCTCAGGAGTGTGACCACGCGATTAGGGTAGGCACCGTGCATAGCTGCCCCAGTGTTTTTCAAATACCATGGTGCGTAAGACTTAGTCCGTGCTACTTAGGTACCACGGTGCACACAGTGCTTATTGACTCACAGTACTTGATACAGGCAGTGCACCGACACTGCACGGCACTCGGTGCACACGGTGCTCGGTGCGCACGGTACCTGTTGCTCCGTGCTTAGTGCACACGGGACTCAGTACTCGGTGCACGTGGTGCACATTGTACCCGGTGCTGCACAGCACTCGGTGCACGCGGTGCACACAGTAAGGGTGCGCACTGTGCCCGATGCAAGCGGTACGCACAGTGCGGTGCTCAGTACACACAGTGCGCAAGGTATCTGCCATTAGTGTGGAATGCAGTGCTGCATGGTACATGTTGCACATAGTGCACGGTACTCTGCGCACGGCGCTCGGGTCGCATGGTGCACACAGTGCACACAGTGCATAGCCACTGCTTCAGACCTGGCGCAACAGTGCCTCGTTGCCCTCTGCCTGTAGACGGTGCTCCACTCCGCTGTAGGCTATGCGCTGCCCCGGTCGTGTGACTGCACGTAGTCCAGGCTAGACACCCCTGTCCAGCTACTACGCTGTGTTACTCTTTTTCTGTGTAACAGCCTACATCGCTTTGCAATTGCAGTCTGCTTAAACCTTACAGCACTAACGCTATTTTGTGCTTTCCTCTGCTATTTCAGTTTAAAAGAAAAAGAGATGCGTGACCCTACATCGGACCCCGGCTCTGCCGTGCTCCGCTGTGGAGTTGACTCTACTGTACTGCCTCAGCCCGCCCCCATGGTGCGCTTAAAAATGTCAGTTCAATAATACAAGCGTGATTCTTCCACTGGGACCCAGCTCTGCTAGCTCCACTGTTGAGGCTTGTTTCAGCTGCCTAATTGGCGCGCTGTTTAAAAAAAAAAAAAAAGCAGTTAGATGCGCTGTTGTGGTGACTGCTATTTTACCCTCACAACCTTGCTGTTGTGTGTGTGTGTATGTATGTGTTTTTCTTTGCTGCTTTGCAGTTTAAAAAGAAAAAGTAGTAGCAGCGTGACTCCTCTACCGAGACCCAGCTCTGCAGAGTCCCACTGTTGAGTTGAATCAGCAGGCTTATTTTAGCCCGCCTACTTGGTGCGCTTGGTCACCTGCCTGGCATGGTGAATGTGTTTCTCCCATAGCTGAATGGTTGTGTGTATCAGCCTGTATTTTTTTCTTATTACTGCCTTTGCCGCAGCTCCTTGAGCCTGTGCTCCAATCTGGCATACGTTATGCGCCGCCACGTGGTGTGACTGCACGCGGTCCAGGACCAGGTTATCGCCACTCTGCACCAGCGTGCAGCACCATGCACTCCCCTGTACTGCTCTCCTGGTTGCCTACCGCAGTTACTCGAGCTGTGTATCCACCCCGGTGTATGCTACCCTTCCTTCAAAAGCAGCCCCTACCTCCCCTGACCATTACTTGGACCAGCAATTGAGGAATTGCGGCAGCGCTCCCACCGAGAACGCAAGACGCCTCGGCAGGTAGAGAATAAGACTCTGGCGTCTGCTGTACTCGCCAGGCTGTCTGGCCCGGCAAATGGTTGATCACACTAGACTGAAAGAACATGTTCCACGTTCCTATGGGTCCAGCGCACAGGAATTATCTCGGCTCCGCCTTACAGGGGAGCGTCCTGAGTTTTCCGTGCGATGATTTGGCCTCTCCTTACCCCCGCACATTTCAAAGTGCATGGATGCCATCCTCACTCCCTTGCAGCTGAAAGTGATCAGGGTGATGAATTACCTGGATGATTGGTTGATCTGCCCAGTCGCAAGATGGAGCAGTGGCCCACACAGCTATTTCTGATGGAGCATCTGTTTGATGCTGGGTCTCGCCCTCAACGATGCCAGAGTCAATTAATAGCAAGCTTACCTGTTGGAACGACAGAGTAGCAGCTCTCCAGCACCAACTCTCCCTGTTTCAACATGGATCGAGGGTGCCCCTTGTCTTGTGCTGCAGCAATATCAGCCATCGAGTTGGGCTTACTGCGCATGCGCCCGCTGCAAGCGTGGCTCAATGCGTTTCATCTGCAGCCCTGCGCTGGTGGAGGGTTCCCTCTTACCTACGCCAAAGAGTCCGAATGGGAGTGGTTTCCAACCGCAGGGTGGTGACGACGGACGCCTCCAACTCAGGTTGGAGCGCGGTCTGCGAAGGCAGAGGAGTCAGCGGGCCCTGGTCGGGCTGCTGGACGTCCCTGCATATCAATATGCTGGAGCTACAGGCGGTGTTCCTTGCCCTCCATCACTTCCTACCCATAGTGTGGAACAAGCATGTGTTGATCCGCACAGACAACACATCAGTGGTGGCGTATGTCAGCAACCAGGGTGGCCTTCGGTCCCCGGGGTTGCATCGCCTCACCTTCAGGCTTCTGACTTAGGCCCAACGTAACCTGCTGTCCCTTTGGGCGATGCATGTCCCAGGTGTGGACAATCGGGAAGGCGCAGGTCGATCTCTTCGCCTCGGCAGAGACGACACTTTGCTCCCTGTGGTACTCCCTTCACCGCTGCGGCGGTCCACTCGGCGTTGACACCCTAGCCCACGTATGGCCCAGAACGCTCCTTTACGCATTCCCGCCTCTGCCATTAATCCCGGCCTTTCTCGAAAAGGTTCGGTCAGAGAAGGCATCAGTTCTCCTAGTGGCCCCCAGGTGGCCCAGGAGAATCTGGTTTTCGACCCTGTACCAGCTATTGAATGGCCCGCCCTGGGAGATCCTGCTTCGCCTGGATCTCCTCAGTCAGGCGAGAGGCACGCTTTGGCACCCGGAGCCGGGCAGGCTCCACCTATGGGTCTGGCCTCTGAAAGGGACCGCTGGTCAGCCTTTGGGCTGTCGGACGAGGTTGTGGGTACTTTGCAGAATGCTAGGGCGTATTCCACTAGGTTGTTGTACGCCTATAAGTGGAAATATTTCCAGGATTGGTGCCGGACCAACGGTCATGACCCAATCTCTTACCGGTAGGGTGCCTGTCATCTTGCAGTTTCTGCAAGATCTGCTTGAGGCTGGTAGATCTCCTTCCACACTGAAGGTATACCTAGCGGCTATTTCTGCTTGCCATGCTCCCGTTGACTCAGTGTCCCCGGGTGCGCATTTTCTGGCTACCCGATTTCTTCCGTGGTGCTTGGTGGTTACGCCCTCCTAGGAGGACTACTCTCCTCGAATGGAGCCTTAAGGTTGTACTGGAGGCTCTCACGCAGGCCCTGTTTGAGCCTATATACTCCGTTGAGTTGAAGTATCTGTCTATGAAAATAGCTGGGTTACCCTGCATACTTTTTCCAGGTTCTATCGCCTGAATGTGATAGATCCCTCATTGCCTTCAATGGGCACTAGGGTCCTTAAGGTTGCATGCTCGCACCACTGACCTTTGGTCAGACAGGGCTAAGGCGTCCCTCGTGACGGCTCTGGTACTCGTTTTCCCATAACGATGTTTTGGTGGCCATCTTCAAATTGAAAGGGAACGTTAGTTTACCTACCGTAAACCTGGTTCCCTGAAAGAGAAGATGGCCACCAACCGTGAGGTCGCGTCGGTCGTCATCACGATTTCATTGCGAAAAGACAGTGAGTCTCCTCTGCGTGACAGTTATGTACCCTCGGTAGGCGGGACCGAGGGGGTCACCGAGGGGAGAGGGCCTATCGGCAGCTTTGATAGAAAGAGCTCAGTGACACCTACCACAATAGGCAGGCGTATATCCCATAACGATGTTTTGGTGGCCATCTTCTCTTTCAGGGAACCAGGTTTACGGTAGGTAAACTAACGTCTTTATTGTTGTTCTAAGCGAAGCAAAGTGGTGAAAATGGCTAATAAAAAAAAAATAAAGAACCGATACTTAAATTGAGATTTGAAACAAAACTAAAACTGTTGTTTTTTAATACGTTCTTGAAAGTTTATATGCACAGTCCAGCCTGTCTCTGCTATCAGTTTATATGCACAGTCCAGCAGCCTGTCTCTTCTATATCAGTTTATATGCACAGTCCAGCAGCCTGTCTCTTCTATATCAGTTTATATGCACAGTCCAGCGTATCTCTTCTGTATCAGTTTATATGCACAGTCCAGCAGCCTGTCTCTTCTATATCAGTTTATATGCACAGTCCAGCAGCCTGTCTCTTCTATATCAGTTTATATGCACAGTCCAGCGTATCTCTTCTGTATCAGTTTATATGCACAGTCCAGCAGCCTGTCTCTTCTATATCAGTTTATATGCACAGTCCAGCGTATCTCTTCTGTATCAGTTTATATGCACAGTCCAGCCTGTCTCTTCTATCAGTTTAAATGCACAGTCCAGCAGCCTGTCTCTTCTATCAGTTTATATGCACAGTCCAGCCTGTCTCTTCTATCAGTTTATATGCACAGTCCAGCGTATCTCTTCTGTATCAGTTTATATGCACAGTCCAGCAGCCTGTCTCTTCTATCGGTTTATATGTACAGTCCAGCAGCCTGTCTCTTCTATATCAGTTTATATGCACAGTCCAGCCTGTCTCTTCTATCAGTTTATATGCACAGTCCAGCGTATCTCTTCTGTATCAGTTTATATGCACAGTCCAGCAGCCTGTCTCTTCTATATCAGTTTATATGCACAGTCCAGCCTGTCTCTTCTATCAGTTTATATGCACAGTCCAGCGTATCTCTTCTGTATCAGTTTATATGCACAGTCCAGCAGCCTGTCTCTTCTATCGGTTTATATGCACAGTCCAGCAGCCTGTCTCTTCTATATCAGTTTATATGCACAGTCCAGCCTGTCTCTTCTATCAGTTTATATGCACAGTCCAGCGTATCTCTTCTGTATCAGTTTATATGCACAGTCCAGCAGCCTGTCTCTTCTATATCAGTTTATATGCACAGTCCAGCCTGTCTCTTCTATCAGTTTATATGCACAGTCCAGCAGCCTGTCTCTTCTATCAGTTTATATGCACAGTCCAGCAGTATAATAAACAGAGTGACATTTAATTCTGAGCTCTACTCTTAATGGACTAATTGCAATTGTGTTTCAGATCAAAAATCCAGCAAATCTAGGGCAGAGCGAAGTGATTTAGAAACAGACATGGACAGGACTGACACCAAAGAGAGTTACAGTAGGAACTGTAAAGAGCTTCATTCAGTTTAATATTAAACACTCCTGATGACTCGAGGTTTATCAGTTCAAACAGAATCCCAATAATGGGGGACTTTACCTTGTCAGGGCAGTTTTTTTTTAAATTAACATCAACATTTCTTTAATGACAGTGCGTATGTCCTGATCAAGAAACAGAAGAAGAAGAAATTGGAGAGACTGAGAAGAGAGATAGTGAAGACACTGAAGGAGATACAGGAGGAGGAGAAAAAGAGGGAAGAGATGGAGGAGAACAAGAAGACAGAGATGGCGGAGACACTGAGGAAAGAGACAGAGGAGAAACATAAAATAGAGGTGGATGAAAAACTGAGAAAGATGGAGGAGACAATGAGGAAAGAGATAGAGGAGAAACATAAAATAGAGGTGGATGAGAAACTGAGAAAGATGGAGGAGACACTGAGGAAAGAGATATAGGAGAAATATAAAATAGAGGTGGATGAGAAACTGAGAAAGATGGAGGAGACACTGAGGAAAGATATTGAGGAGAAATATAAAAAATAGGTGGAGGACAAATATGAGAGAGAAATGGGGGAGAAAGAGAGGAGAGAGGTGGAGGAGAAACTGAGGAGAAAGATGGAGAAACTGAGGAGAGAGACAGAGGAACAGAGGGTAGAGATGTGGAAGCTGAGGAGAGAGATGGAAGAGAAAGAGAAGAGAGAGATGGAGGACAAACAGACTAAACTTGGTTTGTAAATACCTGACAGGTTAGATTTACAGTAGAAAATGAGCAGATTTAAGTTTTTAGTTTTGGTAGAGTTGGTGTTACAACTCATGCCTGCCAAATTTCATGAGAGTAGATGGCTGGGGTGGAGCTAAAGAGCAGCCAGCTCCTCATTAACAAGGGGGAGGCTGGAGAGACAATGTCACTCAATCAAATCCCTGCCTCACAATTTGTTACAAACTTTTACATGAACCTCTACCTGTATAATAAAAAAAATCCTTTTAAACATAATAAACTGTTGTATGTCTGTCCTTTGCTAATTTAAGCCAGTATTTTTTTTCCAGGCAGTGTTCTTAATTTTATATCTATACCAAAAGCATTGTCAACAGCAATTTAAAGTGGAGATATCAAACACAAAATACCAAGTTAGGAGAAGCAATTAGGGCAACCTTGTCAAGCATCAAGCAAATATGCACAATTGGAAAGATGCTGGGGCCCAAGACTAACACAATTGTTGCTTCTAACTTGGCGTCTTTTCTTGATCACTTTACTTTTTCGCTCCACTGGAAATGCTCTTTGTACAACTTGAAGTGTATTTTGATGATTCCCTTATCAGCTAGGTTGTAGCCAGAATAAAGATGCTAAGACACATGTGCCAAGGAAAGTGCTCAACACAGACTGAAGTGTTCTTGGTTATTCTTACAAGAACTACAACAGAGAGAAAGACAGACAGGGAATGGGAGAGGCGTCATCACAGGCACAGACAAGTATGCTTTGGGAAGACACACGGACAACATGCAGGTAAGGCACAGGTAGATCAGAGCACACGTGGACAGATATTTAGCCCATACATACAAGAATACCTCAAAAAGCAAGAAGAAATATATTTTTTCCAACAATTAAATGATGATCAAGACCAATAATGGCAACTAGTGCAAGGGTTAATGAGAATGCAAGGTAATGTCACGGGTAGGATGACGCGGTAACCAGTCCACCTAAAACTATTGTAGTGCAGACTACGTCACCATGCGTTTGCAAAGGGCAAGGACCTTTGTGACCAAATGGAAATTACTATTTCTCCTGTGCAGGTAATTTTTGATCCCTGGAGCCTGTAAACACACACACACTTCATTAATTCTCCATGTGGTAAAAATAAAATTTCACACGATAAGGAGTCCTCCCAATAATTAAAATCCCAAAAAAAAGAACAAAGGGGCTTCCCTCCCATGGTTAAATATATATATATATACAGTACTCTGGTACTCTGCAAAAGTTTTAGGCAGGTGTACTGTGCCAAAGTTTTAGGCAGGTGTGAAAAAATGCTGTAAAGTAAGAATGCTTTCAAAAATAGACATGTTAATAGTTTATATTTATCAATTAACAAAATGCAAAGTGAGTGAACAGAAGAAAAATCTACATGAAATCAATATTTGGTGTGACCACCCTTTGCCTTCAAAACAGCATCAATTCTAGGTACACTTGCACACAGTTTTTGAAGGAACTCGGCAGGTTGGTTGGCCCAAACATCTTGGAGAACTAACCACAGTTCTTCTGTGGATTTAGGCAGCCTCAGTTGCTTCTCTCTCTTCATGTAATCCCAGACAGACTCGATGATGTTGAGATCAGGGCTCTGTGGGGGCCATACCATCACTTCCAGGACTCCTTGTTCTTCTTTACGGTGAAGATAGTTCTTAATGACTTTCGCTGTATGTTTGGGGTCGTTGTCATGCTGCAGAATAAATTTGGGGCCAATCAGATGCCTCCCTGATGGTATTGCATGATGGATAAGTATCTGCCTGTACTTCTCAGCATTGAGGAGACCATTAATTCTGACCAAATCCCCAACTCCATTTGCAGAAATGCAGCCCCAAACTTGCAAGGAACCTCCACCATGCTTCACTGTTGCCTGCAGACACTCATTTGTGTACCGCTCTCCAGCCCTTCAACGAACAAACTACCTTCTGCTACAGCCAAATATTTCAAATTTTGACTCATCAGTCCAGAGCACCTGCTGCCATTTTTCTGCACACCAGTTCCTGTGTTTTCGTGCATAGTTGAGTCGCTTGGCCTTGTTTCCACGTCGGAGGTATGGCTTTTTGGCCGCAAGTCTTCCATGAAGGCCACTTCTGACCAGACTTCTCCGGACAGTAGATGGGTGTACCAGGGTCCCACTGTTTTCTGCCAATTCTGAGCTGATGGCACTGCTGGACATCTTCCGATTGCGAAGGGAAGTAAGCATGATGTGTCTTTCATCTGCTGCAGTAAGTTTCCTTGGCCGACCACTGCGTCTACGGTCCTCAACATTGCCCGTTTCTTTGTGCTTCTTCAAAAGAGTTGGGCAGCACATCTGGAAACCCCTGTCTGCCTTGAAATTTCTGCCTGGGAGAGACCTTGCTGATGCAGTATAACTACCTTGTGTCTTGTTGCTGTGCTCAGTCTTGCCATGGTGTATGACTTTTGACAGTAAACTGTCTTCAGCAACCTCACCTTGTTAGCTGAGTTTGGCTGTTCCTCACCCAGTTTTATTCCTCCTAAACAGCTGTTTCTGTTTCAGTTAATGATTGTGTTTCAACCTACATATTGAATTGATGATCATTAGCACCTGTTTGGTATAATTGTTTAATCATACACCTGACTATATGCCTACAAAATCCCTGATTTTGTGCAAGTGTACCTAGAAGAATTGATGCTGTTTTGAAGGCAAAGGGTGGTCACACCAAATATGGATTTGATCTCGATTTTTCTTCTGTTCACTCACTTTGCATTTAGTTAATTGATAAATATAATCTATTAACATGTCTATTTTTGAAAGCATTCTTACTTTACAGCATTTTTTCACACCTGCCTAAAACTTTTGCACAGTACTATATATATAAGAACATAAGAACATAAAAAAGTTTACAAACCAAAGGAGGCCATTCAGCCCATCTTGCTCCTTTGGTGATATATATATATATATATATATATATATATATATATATATATATATATATATATATATATATATATATATATTAGCTCAAAGAGCCAGCTGCCCAACGTTTCGATATGTTGTACATCTCTCTCAAGGGAGCCTGTGTTTGAATCAAAACATTGGAGGTATTTATAGGTTTTTGACGGCATGACAACTACTTGTTATTGTTTACATTCAAATCCATGATTTATTCTTACATGATGTAATGGTGTTCTATATATTGTGACATCATTTTTACTTCTTTCTTCGAATCTGTATTAATTCTAATTAACATTACTTTATATAAACTTATATTTTTATTATATCATGCAATGCTGGCTCTGAGGATCAGTCTAGATTTGGCCTCCCCAGCGCATCAGCGTGCACAACTTTTGAATTAATTTTGTTCATTTATTTAAATGTTATATATTTATTGAAGTTAATTAGTTCATTCTTTTCTGTTGAGTCCCGCTGGCATAATCGTGTTCAGTCTATTTATCCATTTACTTTCTTTTATTCTTCTATATGTCGCATTGTCTAATCTTAGCTGTTCTAATACTACAAACTTTACATCATTTATGTCATGTCCCTGACTGGTGAAGTGCTGTACTATTGGTTCATTCAATTTTTTATTTCTAATTAATGAAAGGTGGTTCTGAATTCTTTTATATAAAGTAGTTCCAGTCTCTCCAACATATTTGATTTCATCGCATTTTTCACAGGCTATTCCATAAACAACATTGCTATTTTTACAGTAGGTATTAGTTTTTAGTGGATATGTGGTGTTCTGTTCTGTTTAACTATATTTTTACTTTTGTCCATGTATTTACACACTTTACATCTACTGGTGCACATGTTCGTATAACCTATTTTGTCAATTATTCTTTTATGTTTACTGTGAACTAAAATATCACCTAAATTAGCTTCTCTTTTGAATGCTACAACTGGGGCCTTAAGAAATACTTTTTTTTAATTTTTCTGAATTATGTAGAATCCGCAAGTGTTTCCAAACTATCTTAGAAATATTGAGCAAAAGTTTAGAGTAAGTCATTATTAATGGGACTCTTTTGACCTTTTTATCTCTATTTTTATAATCTAGTAGATCATCTCTTTTTAGTTTATCCACTTTTCTTAACTCTATAATTCTTTCTTTGTATCCTCTTTTTTTAAGATTTGTTTTTAATACATTTCTTTGTTTTACATAGTCACTTTCTTTTGAGCATATTCTTCGTATTCTTATTCCTAGACCCTTTGGGATTGCCCTTTTAGTGTGTATCGGATGTGCAGAGGACATGTGTAAATACTGGTGCATGTCAGTAGGTTTACAGAAGAGGTCAGTCTCAATTGAACCTTCTACAAGTTCTACTATGGTATCTAAAAATTCTATTTCTTTTCTTGTCCATCGAAGATCCACCTTAATATTACTGAGTTTTTCATTTACCATACACTGTGTGTGTGTGTGTGTGTGTGTGTGTGTGTGTGTGTGTGTGTCTGTGTGTGTGTGTGTGTGTGTGTGTCTGTGTGTGTGTGTGTGTGTCTGTGTGTGTGTGTGTGTCTGTGTGTGTGTGTGTGTGTGTGTGCGTGTGTGTCTGTGTGTGTGTGTGTGTGTGTGTGTGTGCGTGTGTGTCTGTGTGTGTGTGTGTGTGTGTGTGTGTGTGTCTGTGTGTGTGTGTGTGTGTGTGTGTCTGTGTGTGTGTGTGTGTGCGCGTGTGTGTCTGTGTGTGTGTGTGTGTGTGTGTGTGTGCGCGTGTGTGTCTGTGTGTGTGTGTGTGTGTGTGTGTGTGTGTGTGTCTGTGTGTGTGTGTATATATCTAGTTACACTAATGGCCAACGTGGAATAACCTGTGAGAGTTTATGGAATATTTGTAGACCATCAGTCTGCAAAGACAGCTTTTCAGAGTCTGCTTTTGTAAAATGTAAAATAAAAATGCCAGAATCCTTTGTTCTGAAAACACTTGAAAGAGTTCCCACTTGATCACTATCTCTGTGTGACCTCAAATAAACAAACTGCAAATTCAAGAACTTTCCAGTCACTTCTGTAGAATCTCCATTTGTACTTTTTTTTGTAAATCTATCTGTGAGTGAGTGAGCACATGCTTTTACTTTTAAATGAATACATTATAATTGTACAATAACCAAGCTGGTTAAACTATAATGCTTTTTATTAGGAGTTAAAGAATAAACCATGTGTAACATTAATAGATTTAAATGTAAACTAAATATATATTTACAATACAGTATTTTGATATGTCCAAGCAGCAACTATATTGATGTTGTGTGTGTCACTGGGGTAAGTTATAAGTTATAACACCTTGGTAACGCAGACAAGGAAGCCAGACAAAGTAATTATCAAAAAGAGGTTTATTAATTGTATTCTAAAACTATTAAAAGCAATCAAATTTAACTATGCAAAAACACACTATTAAAATGGCTAAGCACATAAGCAGGGGTGGAATTAAGACTCCCATTGTATAGCAGGAGGAGCCATTTCGGGTTTTCTAACCTGCAGACTTGTTTTTTCCAGCTTCTTTAGTACAGTTTATACAAGGGCCTGCAGTTAGTAAAACCTGAAATGGACCAAACTGCTATGCATTAGGAGTCTTATTTCCAACCCTGCATATGCAATTAACAATAAAAGCAATAGCTAATTCAATAGCAGCAAAGTCAACAGTAACTATAGCAATAGTATTCAAAATGATAGTTGTATCAATAGCAGCAATGTTAGCAGCAGCAATAGAAGTAATACAGTTATATCAACAGCAGCAAGAACAACAAAATAATAATAGTTTAGCAACAACTGTATTTGCAGTACTATTTTGTCCAACCAATTTTATTTTCCCTTTTCTCATTACATTTAACCAACCTTGAACATAACACTTAAAGAAAGCAGAGATGGGGAAATATAATTATCCATTACCCATCTGTACCTTTTTGCTGTCTTTAAATCACTATTTGTTACTTGTTTGTACCTTTGAGGCTGAAATGAAAAATTATAAAAAGCCATTTGTATTTTAATTTAAATTAAAAAGGGAGTATTCGGATTTGAACCAGGAAACCTCTTGATCTGCAGTCAAATGCTCCACCACTGAGCTATACCCCGACTCCAACAACGCCATTTTCTACCAAGCACAACCAACGGTGCCGAGCTGTCAGTCAGGAATGCAACCTGTCAAGGCGCGTGATTTTTCACCTCGTATCCCGCAGCAAATTCCTGTGGTGCAATTGGTCAGTGTGTTTGGCTCTTAACCCTTTAAGGACCGAGATCATGTCAACACCACATCATACTGAAATTTCAAATTGAAAGCCACAGCTTGCCTTGCCAGACGGCTTTGACAGATTAAGAAATGCTATAACGTTCCCCAGAGTGTTCTGAAAACAAGGACACCAATTCTAAGATGCGACTGTAACAAATTGATTTTTAGTGCATTGTTATAGGAAGAGAGTCAAATACAGCCAAAATAGCGCTTGGTCCTTAAATAGTTTAGCAAACGGTTGGTTGCTTGTGTAACAGGTCTTTATATACATATAGCTACATTTATGTTAATAATTTGACTACGCCACCTTGTGTTTATTGAGGACAAGGACGTCGAGTGGTTCGTTCCCGCGCAAACTCTTTTATCCAGGAGAAACCAAGCAATCATATACCAAAAATAACCTTTACAAGTTTTTATTAGTAATTGTTTTAAAAATCTCAAGCACATTAACAATAATGTAAACCATATGACAATGCCACCTTCACTTCACAGTCTAACAATTGTCTAGTAGAGACATATAAGGATAATACAATAAAACAAACTCTAAATCTATCAGTCTCTTACAGTGCAGTTAATTAAACTAATTAGCACAGATTATAGTATTGCAGTTTATATAAAATACTTGGATCTATCAGTTTCTTATAGTAAAGTTAATTAACCAGTTCAGCAATTCTGTTCTTTTTGTGATACATACAAAGTAGACAACAACGTCAGCAATTGAATGGTCTCGTTACAAACTACATTACATTTATAAAGTACACGGTACCAATTTCCCCCAATCTATTTAAATATTAGCCTGCGTGGTTCAGGGGGCGTGGAGCTGGGGGCCTCTAATCTTCTAATCTTTTAATTTTCTAATCTCCCGTTAATTAGCATCTGTTTACTATTTAAGACCTGATCACCTGCACCTTTTCTGTCTAGTGTTTCGTTTTTTGTAGCAAACGCTCAGACGCCGTTGTTTCGTGCTTCACCGCTAATATCTAAACTTCGTTGTCTGGCTCACTGCAGGTCATTTCTCTGCACAGCGCTGCCAAGATATTATCAATAATTTTCCTACCTGCTCAGGTGATCTTTCTTTTCATTCAGCTTCTCTTTTCGGCTCCAAGAGCTCCAACGTTACTCTTTCCTGTTCCATCCAGTCTCCACCTCAGCATCAGAGCCGTCCAGGGCGCAGCTTCATTACTCAACTTGTCTGCAACTTTATCAGGAAGTCTGGTCCTCCGCTAAACTTTCAAGCTCCTTCGACATGACATCGACATTTCTGTTGTCTGCGATTGCCTTCCTTTAGCTCTATTTAATTTCCACCACGAGGCCTTGTCTGCGGAATCTTTCTTTACTCCTCGCCCGCAATCAGACGCCCCTCTCCCGCTCCCACTGAGCCAGCACAATTACCGTTTCATCAGAAGATCCTGCCCTGGACCTCCATCAGCTACGTTCAACCTTTTAAAGACGTATCCAGCCCATTCTAAACTCCATTTCAACCAGTGGCGGCTCTTGACTCGACTGGTCACAACATGCTCCAACAACACTATTGTACTGTAACTTTTCCACCGGCGCCTCACAGACCATGGTTACCACGGCAACGCCCTCATTGAGTGACTGCGGGGAGTGGTAAGTTGTCATGGTGACTAGGCAGCTTCATCAGGCTCTGCGTGCTCTGTGCCTCGGTACTGCAATCTTCCGGCTTCCTGTTGCTGCTCTTTCACAACTGGCGGAGACGAATTCAACGCGCCGAACCATAACATCTAAATATTGCGTTAACTTATTTATATTCATGACTATCTGTCCTAAACATGTCTAGAATATTTATTATTCAAATCTAAAGGAATAAGCAAATGTTGTTCTACATAGACGAGGATTTTAATCGTAATAACTTCTTAGATTCTACCCTGATTCACTCAGGTCAATGAGGTAATTCCAATCATAACCTCTGGATGGCAGTATAATACCACAAGCTCTCTCTCTCTATACATTAAACCAGTTTGGTTTCGCTGCAAAGCTCGGACACTACAGCTTTTCTATCTATTCCCGCAGTTCTCACTCGGATGGATTCTCGGGAGTTCCCCCTCCTGCCTCATCCTCAGTCTATCTATATCAAATGACATTCTTCAATTTCAACTCTTACCCCCCTCCCCCCGCCCCTTTTGAGGCGGACTGCTCCTGACCAAATCTATAGATATTTCAACAGCCTCAGAGCAGCGGATTCTTCATCCTCTTAGGTTCTACAGCAGCCTCAGCTCTATGTATTCTCCATCTCTGGCTTCATCTAAATCAGTTTAACTCACAGTCCAATATCCACCGCATTCAGCAGATGTCTGTGCTCTACAGCAGATCATCACACTACCGATGGCAATCCACCATTCACTATTACAGATCCCTGCTTCAGCAGATCTCTCTCTACAGCAGACCACCGCTCATTATTGACAGCACTTCTTTGTTTACTTCCTCAGATCTCTGCACCATCCAGCAGATCCCATCCTCTACTGTTAATTGCTCCTCCCTGCAGCAGATCTCTGCTCCCTCTTCAGATCTACTCACTGTTCTAGCATGCAAGTTGCTTTAGTTCAGTCTAAATCTGGACCTGCACTACTCCAGATCTTCCAGCGCTTCCGCTTTCCTCCAATACGCAGATCGTGGAAGCATTCCGCAGTCAAGGCTAATGCTAATCCCCATCTGATCAAAAATACGAGGTGCTTGTGTTTCTCAGCAATCTATTCATATGTCCACACATCCTCTCAAATATTACAGCATTAATACATGGTGAGAGACGTGGTGAGACTGGAAATCTGTCTTGTTTATGAGTTAAGGAGTTCCACTCTAGGAGAATAACTGGAGTTGTGAAACCCAGTCTCTCAATGTGAGTTCACCTTTTCCATTTCAAGCAGACATGATAGTAGCAGACCACAGATCGATCCCGTATTCACTGACACATAGGATAGTCAACATCTCATCTCTGCCCTCCATTCCAGTAAATGGAGCACAAAGTGTGCTGAGCTTCCCCAGCAGTCGATTTACACATGTTCGTCGGTTCCAGCTGCTACCTCAACTGTCAGTTCCAGCTCCCCTTCGGCCTCCACTTTTAGTGTTCAAGTTCCGTCGACTGGTCCCGTCTGCTGCGTGCCCCCCCCCCCCCGATTCACCAGCTGTCATTTGACTGAATCATCCTCTCAGTAACCTCCTTCAATCTGCTCAGCATTTCGTATCCGCAGCTCTCTCCCTCCTTCGACAGCTTCATATTGTACAGCCTGGTCAGTGTTTTAAACATTCTGTGCCAGAATCTGATTCATCCTATTCCTTCAAATCAAACCAGATCATGGCTTTCATCGTCCAGCTAGGGATTTTTTCTTCCCACCATTCTCTCCATACCAGTAGTTTGTCTGACTCTTTCCGGAATCTTCAAAGTCCCCCCCCCCCCTGCTGCACCTTCCAGCCTGCCTATATCAACAGACATTCTCCATTCATTTATCTCTACTCTTTGGAAAGTTTGCTTGTCCCCTTACGAAGATCTCCTCATGGAGACCATCTGCCTAACAGCTGATTCTTAAGAGCCTTCCCTTCTGCCTCACCTTCCCGCTGTCCGCATCAATGACCATTCTCAGTTTGCTCATTCTACTCTTCTGAAACGCCGCTTCTCCCCATACAAGGATCTACCTATGGAGATCATCTGCATCTGAGCCCTCTTCGGTCTCCTTAGGAGCTCAGAATTCACAGTTCTAATTTACGCCATCATTCAGTTGTGTACCTCCAGACGGATCCATTTCAGCGCCGTCAGTTAATTCAGCTGTCAAGCAGATTCCCCTATCTGCCCCTTATTTTCAACGTCAAGGTATCTCATCTGCTTCTCTACTTCACCCCCTCATTGATTTCTCTCACTCCTAGGATCACTCGTCACTGGATTCCAACCTACCTTGCCTCCATGTCGACAGCGTCGGCCCCAGTCGACGACCTCTTTTCTATCCTTTCCGGTTGCCGGGTCCTCCGCCCCTGGGATGTCGACAGCGTCGGCCCCAGTCGGTGACCACATTCTGTCCTACTAACTGCTCCTTGCTGCTTCTTCTGCCTTATCTTTCCCCCCCAGCTCACGCCCAGTGAAATGTTAGCTTGCGAGGTTCGGGGGGCGTGAAGCTGGGGGGGCTGCTAATCTCTAATCTTTCAATTTTCTAATCTCCAGTTAATTAGTTCTATTTACTATTTAAGACCTGATCACCTGCACCTTTTCTGTCTAGTGTTTCGTTTTTCCTCCTCCTCCCCTCCTCCACCTTCTACATGCCTTCGCAACGGTCATCTCTGGGGGGCAAGTGAGGCTCACTTCCCCGACCTCAGGGCTAGGCAGCCGCCTCCCTTACCTTCAGGGGTTCTCACCGCGTGAGTCAGAGCGGACCCCCGGCCAAACTCTGTCCTGTCGCAGCTCCTGCGCTCATCTCACTCGAGGCTCTCTTCTATTCTGCCTCTCTTCAGGACGTGGTCACTCGTGCCGAGTCCTATACTAACCTCAATGCTCTGTCCTTATTTTCAGGTCCCAGGCAGCGTGATGTCTCGGCCAATCAGGGGTTTTACGAGCTACCCTTACATAAGCCTCAAATGCTGGGTACCTCTCTCATCTCCTCCCGAGGGGTGGCTTTTCAAGTCTAACCCTCATATGTGTTTTCAGGTTGCCGGGTCTTCCGCCCCTGGGATGTCGACAGCGTCGGCCCCAGTCGACGACCTCTTTTCTATCCCGTTTCCGGTTGCCTGGTCCTCCGCCCCTGGGATGTCGACAGCGTCGGCCCCAGTCGACGACCTCTTTTCTATCCTTTCCGGTCGCCGGGTCCTCGGCCCCTGGGATGTCGACAGCGTCGGCCCCAGTCGGTGACCACATTCTGTCCTACTAACTGCTCCTTGCTGCTTCTTCTGCCTTATCTTTCCCCCCCAGCTCACGCCCAGTGAAAAGTAAAATAACTGTGTGGAAAAAGAGTCAAATCGTTTTAATGTGAATTACAAATCATTCATAAGATAATGAATGGCACGACTCGAAGGTGATTCACACCCCCTGACTCGGTGGCAGTAGCACATGCAGTGAGGATTGGATCTGCTTGTCTACACGCTTCTTTGTCAGCCAGCGCTCCTCTCTTGTTTTGCGCCGCGGCTGCTCCAGCGCAGGACCTCTTGAGAAGCTGCGCGGCTGCGCAGACTTTTAAACCCGTGGATGCGTGACCTGGTGACGTCTTTTCCGGCTGAGTTCACGCAGATGATGAATTTGGACAGGTTTTCCGCAGAATGTGTGCAGACTTAGCAAAGTCTGCGTATCGTGAACGCACCCAATGTGTTCAGCGCTGATTCAGAACCGCACGCCGCGTACGCTGCTGTGTGTGATTCAGAACCGCACGCCGCGTACACTGCTGTGTGTGATTCAGAACCGCACGCCGCGTACACTGCTGTGTGTGATTCAGAACCGCACGCCGCGTACACTGCTGTGTGTGATTCAGAACCGCACGCCGCGTACGCTGCTGTGTGTGATTCAGAACCGCACGCCGCGTACGCTGCTGTGTGTGATTCAGAACCGCACGCCGCGTACGCTGATGTGTGTGATTCAGAACCGCACGCCGCGTACGCTGCTGTGTGTGATTCAGAACCGCACGCCGCGTACGCTGCTGTGTGTGATTCAGAACCGAACGCCGCGTACGCTGCTGTGTGTGATTCAGAACCGCACTGCTGTGTGTGATTCAGAACCGCACTGCTGTGTGTGATTCAGAACCGCACGCCGCGTACGCTGCTGTGTGTGATTCAGAACCGCACGCCGCGTACGCTGCTGTGTGTGATTCAGAACCGCACGCCGCGTACGCTGCTGTGTGTGATTCAGAACCGCACGCCGCGTACGCTGCTGTGTGTGATTCAGAACCGCACGCCGCGTACGCTGCTGTGTGTGATTCAGAACCGCACGCCGCGTACGCTGCTGTGTGTGATTCAGAACCGCACGCTGCACCGGATTTGGTGGAGGATGGGTGGAGGTGGCAGATCTGTGGCAGATGGCCTCTATGAAACGGCTCGTTTGCTGCCACCGGGCAGGTCCTGAGTCCTGTCCGAGCATGCACCTGCAACCCAGCAACACTAGGAGAGTTTCAGTGGAGATTTAAAAATGATAGGGTTTATTTTGTGTGTGTTTTTTGTGCTACTGAAATGATAGATATTCCAGATGCCCTAACTTACCGTTTCAGACTGTCCGTGCCAGGGATGAAGGAGAAGGTGGTCTTGGTGGTCATGAACCGTCCCTTAGTCAACCTGTCCTGGTGACGTGCAGGGAGGGTGAGGTGCTGCTTATCTCCCTCGGGTAGGAGACTCCACAGCTGAATCAGCTCATCTACCTTCTGCTCCGTCAGGAAGAGCGACCCACGCAGGCTCACCAGACTGCTGCCCAGGCACTGGACGTGCTGGGACCCGGGGCGCCATCAGGTCCACAGGACTCCTGAAAACGGGACAAAGACATGATCCTAGATTATCACTTCTGTGTAACAGTATGGCAAAAGGGAGATGTTTAACATCTACACATTATGATGATAACTGGAATGTAGGTATGAATAATGCATATGTTATTATTATTATTATTATTATTATTATTATTATTATTATTATTATTATAACAAATTCAACATCACAGATTCAGGCACAGACAACAGTGAACATTAAAAAGTACAGAGTAAATAAATAATATCGAAAAATATGCCAGAAGATTAAATAAGACAATACCGAAATATGACAGGAAAAAAGTTTTGCAGGATTTAAAAGTATGTTTAACTACAAAAAGTATGTGGATCAAAACTATTTGTATGAAAACAGCAATGAGAGAAAGAAAGAAAGAAAGAAAGAAAGAAAGAAAGAAAGAAAAACTTTGATTGACAGGTGCTCTCGCAGACAGGGGTCTGGCAGCTTGCAGTGCTAATAGAAGAGGGTTAAGCTGATCTCTCAGCTATTCTGGTTGCTACATACTTCAATGCTTTTTAAAATTATTATTAATTCAATCGTCGAGTACACATTGCAATACTAGAGGCAAAACGTTAATTAATAATAAACGTTGCAATACAACAAAAGCATATTAATGAATGATAAACCTTCTCTCGACGCAGTAGCAAATAAATACACACTGCAATACAACACAAGCTAACGCATGAATTATAAACGTGTTCTCTTAACGAATTATTAAATAAATCCGTAGCTAAACACACATCGCCTAATACACGTTGCAATAATTGAATGTGTTCAGTCTTGAACAAAGAAGACTACGCGGTGATCTGATTCAAACATTCAAAATCCTAAAAGGTATAGACAATGTTGACCCAGGGGACTTCTTTGACCTGAAAAAAGAAACCAGGACCAGGGGTCACAAATGGAGATTAGATAAAGGGGCATTCAGAACAGAAAATAGGAGGCACTTTTTTACACAGAGAATTGTGAGGGTCTGGAACCAACTCCCCAGTAATGTTGTTGAAGCTGACACCCTGGGATCCTTCAAGAAGCTGCTTGATGAGATTCTGGGATCAATAAGCTACTACCAACCAAACGAGCAAGATGGGCTGAATGGGGCCTCCTCTCGTTTGTGAACTTTCTTATGTTCTTATGAGTAATGGGTTCCACAATGGGACATTATCAAGCAAACATCAGCCCATATGCATGGGCCAATAGGTACCTACTAGCCTACTAACCCCTAAATCTACCCCCTACCCCTAAACCTAACGTCTACAACTAACCTCATCTCCACCCCTAAACCTAATTCATTAAAAATTAAAGTATTTTTTTGTATTATTTCAACACCGCTTTTTAGCGCCCTCTAGCGGCTGCTACATCCGACCTCCATTAAGCGCTTGATACGGACCGACTCTACCTGCTGGGAGGCTGCTAGGTACCTACCGGCCCATTCCTATAGGATGATTTTTGTTTGATAATGTCCCATTCAATCGACTGATCTCAATCAGATCGGGTATTTATTTACAACGCCGAACAAAACTCATTCTGTGATAAACTTCTTATGAGTAAAAGATACATAGACGATGTCTTCCTAATTTAGACTGGTACGGCAGAAGAACTGGACAAACCTGAGTGATGCAATCCCGTCCTTGAAGTTCTCTTTTGAAGCTGAGGTTCGCTTTTCGGACCTCACTGTTTTTAAGTTGGATGACAGATTATACACGACCACGTTACAGGCACGGCTCGCAATTCTTTGCTTTTGTATAGTAGTCATTCTCCTGCGCCTCGGAAGAAGTGTTTACCTCCTGCCACGCAGGATTTGTCACAATGCTGAAGATTTTGAAAATCATTCTAAAATGATGTCGGATCGGTTCTCTGACAGGAAATATCAAACGAGGTGTGCTGCTGATACAGATTTTCGGTTAATATTTTCATTTTTCTCGAAAGAGGGAGCGGTTCTCTTTTAAATGGTAGCTATATGTTAATTTAGCAAGATGTGTAAGTGAATTAAAACACACAGAAAACAGACGCGCTGCTTCGGAGCGTGGTCAGCTTTGGTAGATGAACAGTTCTGAGCAGAACCGAAATGGAGGTGATGTTGAGAGAGATTCTCTAATCGCAGAAGAGGAGGATGCAATCGAAGATCCCTTTGTGCTCCACCAGCCTCATAATTTACAGCATGATCAGAAAATGTATAGTAGAAACAGTCCCTGCTATAAAGAGATTATATAAACGTATGTTTTGTGATGTGAGACACATTAATGAGTATTATAGGATTCCCCCCGCCCTCTCATAAAGGGGTTGTTTTAGACAGTACTGTATTCTGATCTGGGACAGAAATAGTTCAGATACTTGCACATATGGTCACATATCTCACTTCAACTACCTGTTATTAAAGCTGATATATTCTCCTTAATTCAAAGTAGGTTATTCCCTGTCCCTGATAGCCTTTCATCAATAACCAATTACACCTGCTGAAAATAACACCGCGGTTTAAGGTTCATTTCAACCGTTTAGCATTATTTATTTATTTACATGTTTAAACCTTTAGAATAAATATCTGAATATTTGAAAGTATAATAACTGTGTGGAAAAAGAGTCAAATCGTTTTAATGTGTATTACAAATCATTCATAAGATAATGAATGGCACGACTCGAAGGTGATTCACACCCCCTGACTCGGTGGCAGTAGCACATGCAGTGAGGATTGGATCTGCTTGCTACACGCTTCTTTGTCAGCCAGCGCTCCTCTCTTGTTTTGCGCCGCGGCTGCTCCAGCGCAGGACCTCTTGAGAAGCTGCGCGGCTGCGCAGACTTTTAAACCCGTGGATGCGTGACCTGGTGACGTCTTTTCCGGCTGAGTTCACGCAGACGATGAATTTGGACAGGTTTTCTGCAGAATGTGTGCAGACTTAGCAAAGTCTGCGTATCGTGAACGCACCCAATGTGTTCAGCGCTGATTCAGAACCGCACGCCGTGTACACTGCTGTGTGTGATTCAGAACCGCACGCCGCGTACACTGCTGTGTGTGATTCAGAACCGCACGCCGCGTACACTGCTGTGTGTGATTCAGAACCGCACTGCTGTGTGTGATTCAGAACCGCACTGCTGTGTGTGATTCAGAACCGCACGCCGCGTACGCTGCTGTGTGTGATTCAGAACCGCACGCCACGTACACTGCTGTGTGTGATTCAGAACCGCACTGCTGTGTGTGATTCAGAACCGCACTGCTGTGTGTGATTCAGAACCGCACGCCGTGTACACTGCTGTATGTGATTCAGAACCGCACGCCGCGTACGCTGCTGTGTGTGATTCAGAACCGCACACCGCGTACACTGCTGTGTGTGATTCAGAACCGCACGCCGCGTACACTGCTGTGTGTGATTCAGAACCGCACGCAGTGTACACTGCTGTGTGTGATTCAGAACCGCACGCAGTGTACACTGCTGTGTGTGATTCAGAACCGTACACTGCTGTGTGTGATTCAGAACCGCACGCCGCGTACACTGCTGTGTGTGATGCAGAACCGCACGCAGTGTACACTGCTGTGTGTGATTCAGAACCGCACGCAGTGTACACTGCTGTGTGTGATTCAGAACCGTACACTGCTGTGTGTGATTCAGAACCGCACGCCGCGTACACTGCTGTGTGTGATTCAGAACCGCACGCAGTGTACACTGCTGTGTGTGATTCAGAACCGCACGCCGCGTACACTGCTGTGTGTGATTCAGAACCGTACACTGCTGTGTGTGATTCAGAACCGCACGCCGTGTAAACTGCTGTGTGTGATTCAGAACCACACGCAGTGTACACTGCTGTGTGTGATTCAGAACCGTACACTGCTGTGTGTGATTCAGAACCGCACGTCGCGTACACTGCTGTGTGTGATTCAGAACCGCACGCAGTGTACACTGCTGTGTGTGATTCAGAACCGCACGCAGTGTACACTGCTGTGTGTGATTCAGAACCGCACGCAGTGTACACTGCTGTGTGTGATTCAGAACCGCACTGCTGTGTGTGATTCAGAACCGCACGCCGCGTACACTGCTGTGTGTGATTCAGAACCGCACGCCGCGTACACTGCTGTGTGTGATTCAGAACCGCACGCAGCATACACTGCTGTGTGTGATTCAGAACCGCACGCCGCGTACACTGCTGTGTGTGATTCAGAACCGCACGCAGTGTACACTGCTGTGTGTAATTCAGAACCGCATGCAGAGAGGACACTGAACCCAACAAAAGCTTTTTAGCAGGCGTGCAGATGCGGCCCTGCTGTTTACAAAGAGTAGTGCAGGTAGTGAACTTCCAGGCAAGACAGCATTGGTTTAGATATTCTGTATATCTTAACCAATGCTGCCACCCTGTGGCCATTAAGTAAAACTGCTGTTGAATTAAAAGCAACATTCTTTTTTAAAACCAGAACCCAGTTCAGCGGCTCTTTGAAATGACTGGGATCCGCCACTGTGCAAACACAAAGACATTCCTACCTTCTTAAAATACACCAACGAGAATCTGTTTTCACTGTAGCCAGTACTGTGTGTGAATTATAAAGCAAAGGAATTCCTAGTGCTAAAATTACCAACACAGAGTGCTGGAATAAACACATGCTTTAATGTTCCATAATATCATTTAAACATGCTAACTCATATTTCATTATTCTTCCCTTATTAGCTAGAGTTCGTTCTGTATTACATATAAACACATCACCCCATCAGATGAGCTGCAGTATTGAAGAGAGGAGAGAGACACTGGCCACGTAGAGCACGTGTATGAAAGAATATGGAGGAAATAAACTATGGAAAATGAGGGATGGAGGGTCTGAACCTTGACATAGAAACACAGAGACTCAAATCTTAAATCAGTTATACATTTATTTGTTTTTTTAATTAAATGTTTAACAAAAATATACCAATATGTATTTATGCAGGTTTGGGTTTGTATTGCTCCAAAACATCCGTGGCCTTCTTCTGCAGTGTTTCGTAGTAGGGAGTCACGTACTGTAGTCCAAGGGTAAACCACTCCCTGCAAGAGAAGAGAGAGCTCAAGCAGACCTTTTAAACGTTACTGTGCGATGCCAAGGGAAAATAACATGCATCTTTAGCAAAGAGAGGTTCGGGTCTGAAATGAAAGCATGGTAAAAACAACATAAACACTGATGCAGTGCCCTGTGTGTGGAGGTCAGGATTCTGTGGTTCTTGTTTGCTGGTATTCTGATGCAGTGCCCTGTGTGTGGAGGTCAGGATTCTGTGGTTCTTGTTTGCTGGTATTCTGATGCAGTGCCCTGTGTGTGGAGGTCAGGATTCTGCAGTGTTCTTGTTTGATGGTATTCTGATGCAGTGCCCTGTGTGTGGAGGTCAGGATTCTGCAGTGTTCTTGTTTGCTGGTATTCTGATGCAGTGCCCTGTGTGTGGAGGTCAGGATTCTGCAGTGTTCTTGTTTGCTGGTATTCTGATGCAGTGCCCTGTGTGTGGAGGTCAGGATTCTGTGGTTCTTGTTTGCTGGTATTCTGATGCAGTGCCCTGTGTGTGGAGGTCAGGATTCTGTGGTTCTTGTTTGCTGGTATTCTGATGCAGTGCCCTGTGTATGGAGGTCAGGATTCTGTTGTTCTTGTTTGCTGGTATTCTGATGCAGTGCCCTGTGTGTGGAGGTCAGGATTCTGTGGTTCTTGTTTGCTGGTATTCTGATGCAGTGCCCTGTGTGTGGAGGTCAGGATTCTGTGGTTCTTGTTTGCTGGTATTCTGATGCAGTGCCCTGTGTGTGGAGGTCAGGATTCTGTGGTTCTTGTTTGCTGGTATTCTGATGCAGTGCCCTGTGTATGGAGGTCAGGATTCTGTTGTTCTTGTTTGCTGGTATTCTGATGCAGTGCCCTGTGTGTGGAGGTCAGGATTCTGTGGTTCTTGTTTGCTGGTATTCTGATGCAGTGCCCTGTGTGTGGAGGTCAGGATTCTGCAGTGTTCTTGTTTGCTGGTATTCTGATGCAGTGCCCTGTGTGTGGAGGTCAGGATTCTGCAGTGTTCTTGTTTGCTGGTATTCTGATGCAGTGCCCTGTGTGTGGAGGTCAGGATTCTGTGGTTCTTGTTTGCTGGTATTCTGATGCAGTGCCCTGTGTGTGTGGAGGTCAGGATTCTGCAGTGTTCTTGTTTGATGGTATTCTGATGCAGTGCCCTGTGTGTGGAGGTCAGGATTCTGTGGTTCTTGTTTGATGGTATTCTGATGCAGTGCCCTGTGTGTGGAGGTCAGGATTCTGCAGTGTTCTTGTTTGCTGGTATTCTGATGCAGTGCCCTGTGTGTGGAGGTCAGGATTCTGTGGTTCTTGTTTGCTGGTTTTCTGATGCAGTGCCCTGTGTGTGGAGGTCAGGATTCTGCAGTGTTCTTGTTTGCTGGTATTCTGATGCAGTGCCCTGTGTGTGGAGGTCAGGATTCTGTGGTTCTTGTTTGCTGGTATTCTGATGCAGTGCCCTGTGTGTGGAGGTCAGGATTCTGTGGTTCTTGTTTGATGGTATTCTGATGCAGTGCCCTGTGTGTGGAGGTCAGGATTCTGTGGTTCTTGTTTGCTGGTATTCTGATGCAGTGCCCTGTGTGTGGAGGTCAGGATTCTGCAGTGTTCTTGTTTGATGGTATTCTGATGCAGTGCCCTGTGTGTGGAGGTCAGGATTCTGTGCAATGTCTTGCAGGGTTTGAACTGCATGGATAAGAAGTGATGAATGGTACCTTGCAGTCTTGACCACTTCAGCGTCCTGTAAGCTGCTGACCGTCTCCGTGGCTGTGGAGGAGAGGCTGCCCAAGGTGTCTCGAATGTAGTCCAAACTCTTTGTCACCAGACCCTGCTGCGCGGCTTCTTCAGGCTGCTCCTCTGGAAAGCAAACACACACACTCATGAATGCTGTGACTCTGACATCCCTCAGCTCAACACTTATGCAGACTCCAAAAAATAGGATCTGGAATAAAAGGGTGTCCTATTGAATGAATCACTTCCCTTCTCTTGAGATGTGATAGGAACAGGACTGACACCCCAAAACCTTCAGTAACTGAAACACTGAAGTGAAGATACCCAGGGAAAGGCATCTGTTTCAGTAAATGCATTCATCCATTTTTAACTGCTTAATGCAAAGCAAAATACAAATGATTTTAAATCAATATAATGCAATTAAAACTATAATCGGTTAAAGCCAAATTGTGAGATTGATTAATCTTAATACATTAAAATCCTGTAACATCTAAATGTATAAGGAATAAAAAATGAATCTGCATTTGAAATGAAAAGCTCCTAAATGCAGTGGACAGTTGTTGCTAGTTCTCTCTCGCTGCAGTTTTCCCAGTTGTCTGTATGCAGGTTTAACCCTTTGTCAGAGGCTTACCAGCCAGCACAGTGACAGCAAACAGCAGTCCTGCAAACACAGCGATCGACAGCTTCATCCTGGAGCCTGCACAGAGAAACACTGTCACAGAGAAACACTGTCACAG